>NC_069501.1:561152750-561242750 GCF_027579735.1 Bombina bombina | reverse complement strand
TTTTGGTGGCCAAACCATGTAGTTTTATAACGTTGATCAGTAGGAGTTGTATGGTTTCAGCAGCAGTCGGTAGCTTATGATAGGGTATCAGGTGTAGCATTTTGCTAAATAGGTCCACAACAACTAGGATTGTTGTGTTGTTAGCGGATTTCGGTAAGTCAACGATGTAGTCAAGAGCGATCTGCTGCCAGGGTTTATCCGGGGTAGGTATGGATAGTAATAAACCGAAGGGTGGTCTTTTATTCCTCTTTGTAATGGTACAAATGTGACAAGTGTTTACATAGAGGGCAACATCTGATGTCATAGTAGGCCACCAATAGGATCTATGCAGTAGTTCCTTGGTTTTAGTTAAACCACAGTGTCCACCTAAAGGAGAGTCATGAGCGGATTTCATTAATTGGTTACGTAGTGAAGGTGGAATGTATATCTTTACTTGGTAGCAATAGAGATCTTCAGTGTTCTTCTGTAATAAGTCTAAGGGTTTAGTTGGATCTTTGGTTTGTTCTGTGTGTAGATACGGAAGAGCATCTACTAGGAAGAGAAGAAAATTTTCTTTGGGGATAACCAGTTGAGGGGTGGGTGAAGTAACTGGTGTATCAGGCAAGCGAGATAGGGCATCCGCCTTCCCATTCTTGCTTGCTGGTCTGTATGTAATGAGGTAGTTAAACCTAGAAAAAAAAGATTCCAGCAAACTTGGCGTGCTGAGAGAGTTCTAGTGCACTTTAGGTATTGCAGGTTCCTGTGATCTGTATAGACTATGGTCGGAGTGGTTGCGCCTTCGAGTAGATGTCTCCATTGTTCAAATGCTGCTTTTATCGCTAAAAGTTCTTTTTCTCCAATGGGGTACTGCCTTTCGGCTGCGGTCAGACTCCTGGAATAGTAGGCGACTGGATGTAAAGGTTGTTGAAGAGCATCTCTTTGGGACAGGATGGCACCAAGGGTAAAGTTGGATGCGTCCACCTCCAAGGTGAATGGTAAGTCGGTGTTAGGATATCTAAGTATGGGAGCTGTAGTGAAACTTTTTTTTAGGAGATCAAAGGCGTTTTGAGTGGCAGTTGTCCATGTGAATTTTATGTTTTGTTTAGTTAAGTTAGTAAGAGGTTTGGCCAGCATGGAATAGTTTTTAATGAACTTTCTATAAAAGTTGGCGAATCCTAAAAAGCTCTGGACTTGTTTCTTAGTTGTAGGAACCGGCCAATTCAAAACTGTCAGGATTTTATTGTCGTCCAAGCGAATGCCCTTGTCGGATATAATGTAACCAAGGAATTGGATGCTGTTGGCATGGAAGGTGCATTTTTCTGCTTTCACAAACAATGAGTTACTTTTAAGACGTGCAAGAACTTGTCGGACATGGTTCTTATGTTCTGTTAAGGTTTTGGAGAAAATGAGAATATCATCCAGATAAATTACCACATAGGAGTCAAGTATGTCTTTGAAAATATCATTGATCAGATGCTGGAAAGTGGCAGGAGCATTGCAGAGACCGAATGGCATGACGACATATTCAAATAATCCGTAACGGGTACGGAATGCCGTCAGCCATTCGTCTCCTGCCCGCATTCTGATTAAATTATAAGCCCCGCGGAGATCCAACTTGGTGAAAATTTTGGAACCCTCTAAGCGCTCAATTAATTCGGAAGTAAGGGGCAGGGGGTAGCGGTTCTTTATAGTAATTTTATTTAGTTGTCTATAGTCCACAATAGGTCTAAGAGAACCATCCTTGTTTTTCACAAAGAAGATTCCCGCGGCTGATGGAGAAGTTGATGGCCTGATGAAGCCTTTTTTTAGATTATCGTCTATGTAGGTTCTTAGGTGTTGTAACTCAGGCTTAGACAAGGGAAAAATATGTCCACACGGTATGACTGCTCCAGGTAGTAAATCTATTGGGCAGTCATAAGGTCTGTGGGGAGGAAGATTCTCGGATTCAGTTTTACTGAACACATGGGAGAATTCTTCATAGTCTTTAGGAACATTAGATTCTAGGCATTCTGTGGAAGGCTGAAGGAGTAGATGGGGAAAACAAGTGGATTTACAATACTTTGAGCTGAATTGGAGTGAGAGAGAGGACCAGGAGATTAAGGGATCATGTTGCCGGAGCCACTGTAACCCTAGTATTAAAGGGAAGTCAGGTGATGTGATTACATCGAATTTTACAAATTCTCTATGGTTACAAACGGTTGCCATGAGGATAGGAATGGTCTCATGTAACACAGGACCTGAAGACAGGACTTCGCCATCAATACCCCTTAAAGGAACAGGACACAATTTTTTAAGCAGGGGTATTTTATTAGATTTACAGAAATTTACATCCAAGTAGGAAAGAGAGGCTCCAGAGTCAATAATCCCTTGGACGGTCACCCGTGATTGGTCCCACTGTAAAACAAGAGGAATTTTGCAATAATGGCTGCATTTAAGATCAGTCTTAATTGAGGAAGAGGGTGTAATTAGCTTACCCTTTTTCTGGCGGGTGAGGATAGGACAGTCTTTTACCCCATGTTCATCGGAGGCGCAGTACATGCATAGGTTCTGAGATCTGCGTCTTAACTTCTCCCGAGTACTTAGGGGTCCACGTAGGAATGCAATGTCCATAGGTTCTGGTAGGGATTTTGAGTGTGTGGTGGGTATAGTTGAAGTGGTTTTTGACCTAGATAGTGAGTCATGGGTGGATCTTTCGTGATGTCTTTCCCTAAGCCTCCTATCAATACAAATACTGAGGTCAATAAGCTGTTCTAAAGTAGGTGGTATTTGGGTACGTGACAACTCATCCTTAATGGCCTCTGACAACCCTAACCGAAATTGATTTCGGAGGGATAAGTTGTTCCACTTGGTGTCAGGAGCCCACCTTTTAAATTCAGCTATATATTCCTCAACCTCTCTTTTTCTCTGCTTTAAGGACCTCATAGCATTTTCAGCGGTTTGTTGTTTGAAGGGGTCCTCATATATTTGTGCTAAAGCAGAGAAAAAGGAGTCTAAAGAACTGAGAATTTCATAATTATGTTCTAAAAAAGTATTTGCCCAGGCCCTGGGCTCAGCTCTTAGGTAGGAGATTGTTGTCATGACTTTTACCCTGTCATTGGGGTAGGTAAATGGCTTAAGGGTAAATAATAAATAGCAGGAGTTTTTAAATTCCCTAAAATTCTTTCTGTCACCAGAAAAGGGTTCAGGAGCGCTAATTTGGGGTTCTTGTGGAGGGGGCTTCCTTTCCACAACTTCCTTGATATATGTTTTTAAGTTGTCATTCTCTAGCTTAAGTGAAGTAAGACCTTCAGTTAGCAGATCTACTTTGTTAGTTAGTGTTTGTATGTGTGTAGCCATTTCAGTTGGGTCCATATTTGTTTTAGGCTTGGTATTTCTGTCAGGTCTCAGGCAATGCCTGTAATGAGACAAAGTAGAAGTTGGACCACAGCCACTGAATGGAAGTAAATGAGTTGGTGTAGCAAGTTGTGTAGTGGGCAGTTACATAGACATTACCTCTTAGTAACAAGTAATAGTCCAACATACACACAAGTAGCAGTTATTATGTGAAGTAGTTAGGCTCACAGATAGGCTATGGCTGTCGCAGCATGAGAGGGGGAATGGTATACACCAAACTAACAGTTGAGCTTGTTCTCAGGCAGAAAATGTAACACAGTGTTAAAATAAGGTTATGCGCATATAAGTAAAAAACATGGCCACAGAATAATAGTATCATGCAAAGTAACCTGTGTGGGCTAGGTACCTGGTTTAGGAGGAGGCAAGTTAGTCCGGTAAGGACAGAGTTTGGGGAGACCTGGATGCAGCGGTAGTACTGCCGAGAGGAGTGCTGACTGGCGCCCTGCTTGGCGTGTGACGTCACAGAGGCGGCAGATCCGGGAGCGCAGTGAGTAAGCGTGATCCGACAGGCAGGAGAACAGTGCAGGCTGGAGAGATGACTCGATACTGCAGGTAAGCGAATCAGGTTGCAGCTTAGCTTAGTTGCACAGAAACAATACCAAGCAATGAAAGGAAGCGGAATGCTGGTATTTAAGGTGTAACTGAGAGTTGTCTTAAAGGGACAGTGAATCAAGGTTGTGACATGACAATCCAGAATCCATACACTCATTACAGGCTATAGGAAGCGTCTAGATGCTGTTATTTCTGCTAAAGGATGCTCTACAATATATTTATGCAATATTTCTGTTGGGGTGCCCAAATTTATGCACCTAATTTCTTTGGATGCATATTGCACATTTTCTGTTAATCAAATAAACCTAATTTCACTACTTAAATATTACTGTGTCCTTCAGTTATTTGATAGATCAAAATGAAATTGCTGATCCAAACACCCAATTATTTATAAATGAAAATCATGGAAATTGTCAGGGGTGCCTAAACTTTTGCATACAACTGTAATATATAATATATGTGTGCTAGCCTGACATGAAAATATGAATACTTCACATTCCAATGTTCTTTACATACAACAATGTGTTCTATTTATTCATAAATAAATATTTCTAAATATATATCTGATGGTATTTTGGTACAATATATATCTATAACCATATATATAGGTGAATATATAAATGTATAGACATAAAGAGGCCCATTTATCAAGCTCCGAATGGAGCTTGAAGGCCCGTGTTTCTGGCGAGTCTTCAGACTCGCCAGAAACTGCAGTTCTAAAAACCGCTGCTCCATAACCCTGTCCGTCTGCTCTGATGAGGCGGACAAAGATCACCACAATTCAAGCAGATCGAGTACGATCGGGTTGATTGACACCCCCTTGCTGGTAGCCAATTGACCTCGAGTCTGCAGGGGGGCGGCGTTGTACCAGCAGCTCACAATAGCTGCTGGTGCAATGCTGAATACGGAGAGCGTATTGCTCTCCGCATTCAGCGATGTCTGTCGCTGACAGACATCGCATTTGATAAATAGGCCTCACAGTGCCTTCCACTAATATTGGCACCCATGGTAAATATAAGCAAAGAAGGCTGTGAAAAATTGTCCTTATTGTTTAACCTTTTGATCTTTTGTACAACAAATACACAAAAATACTCTGCTCTCTTAGATATCAAACAATTGCAAACACAACACAGGTTTATCCAAAAAATAAAATAAAATAATCTTTGTTAAATATGTGTGGCACAATTATTGGAAACCTTTTAGTCAATACTTTGTGCTACTTCCCTTTGCCAAGATAACAGCTCTGAGTCTTCTCCTATAATGCCTGATGAAGTTGGAGAATACAAGGCAAGGGATCTGAGACCATTCCTCCATACAGAATCTCTCCAGATCCTTAAATTTTGAGATAGACGCTGGTGGACTCTCCTCTTGAGTTCACCCTACAGGTTTTCTATGGGGTTAAAGTCAGGGGACTGGGATGGCCATGGCATGACCTTGATTTTGTGGTTAGTAAACCATTATTTTGTTGATTTTGATGTATGTTTTGGATCACTGTCCTGCTGGAAGATCCAACCACGGCCCATTTTAAGCTATCTGGCAGAGACAGTCAGGTGTTCATTTAATATCTGATGATATTTGATAGAGTCCATAATGCAATGTATCCTAACATAATGTCCAGGTCCTCGGGCATAAACACAGCCCCAAAACATTAAAGAGCTACCAACATATTTAACCGTGGGAATGAGGTACTTTTCCATATGGCTACCTCTCTGTGTGTGCCAAACCCACCTCTTATGTTTATTGCCTATAAGCTTTATTTAGGTTTCATCTAACCATAGAACCCGATGCCATTTGAGTTCAAGTAGTGTCTGGCGAACTGAAGAAGCTTGATTTTGTTTTTGGAGTAGAGGCTTTTTTTCAAACCCTTACAACTTGTGGTGATGTAGGCGACGTCGGATTGTAGTTTTGGAAACTTTCTGACCTTAAGACGCAACTAACTTCTGATATTCTCCAGCTGAGATCCTTCGAGATATTTTGGCCACTCGACCATCCTCTTCAGAGTGCGTTGAGATGATATAGACACACATCCTCTTCCAGGTTGACATTTCCAATTGACTGGAACTTCTTAATTATTGCCCTGACCGTGGAAATGGGCATTTTCAATGCTTTTGCTATTTTCTTATAGCCACTTCCCATTTTGTGAAGTAAAACAACCTTTTGCTGCACATCAACGCTTTACTCCCTGGTCTTACCCACTGTTATGAATGACTATTCTGTTACCTCATATTTATACCCCTGTGAAACAGGAAGTCATGGTTGAAAATTTTCTGTTCCTAGTCACCCAGGTGTACTAAAAAACTAAATGTATGCTTACCAGATAAATTCCTCTCTTTCCTGGCAGGGAGAGTCCACAACTTCATTCATTACTGTTGGGAATATCAACACCTAGCCATCAGGAGGAGGCAAAGACACCCCAGCCAAAGGCTATAAATATTCCCTACCACTTACCCTATCCCCCCAGTAATTCAGCAGAGGGAACAAGGAAAAGCAAGAGAAACATTAGGGTATAGAGGTGCCAGAAGAAAAAATAACATGGAAGACGCCTAAAAAAGGAATTACAGTCGGGGTCAGGTTTGCTGTTTTCTTTCCAAAGGCAGGGAGAGTCCACAACTTAATTCATTACTGTTAGGAACCAATACCCAAGCTCTAAATGAATAAAACGGGAGGCACAAAGGAAATGCAGAAACCTAATCTGAGGGCACCACAGCCTGTAACACTTTTCTCCCAAAAGCTGCCTCCACAAAAGCAAAAACATCAAATTTATAGAACTTTGAAAAAATCTGATCCATAGAAGCTTCATTCTTAAAAGCCCAAGAAGAAGAAACTGCTCTAGTGGAATGAGCAGTTATCCTCTCAGGAGGCTGTTGTCCACCCTTCTCATAAAACAAACGGATGATAATTCTCAGCCAGAAAGATAAAGAAGTCGCAGTGGCCTTCTGACCCTTGCGCTTACCAGTGTATAACACAAACAAGGAAGAGGATTGTCTGAAATCCTTAGTAGCCTAAAGATAGAATTTCAGGGCACGAACAACGTCCAGATTGTGGACCAAACATTCCTTCGAGGAAGAAGGATTAGGAAAAAGGGAAGGAACAACAATTCCCTGATTGATGTTGTGATTTGAGACTTCCTTAGGTAGGAAACCTAACTTAGTAAATAAAATCGCCTTATCAGCATGGAAAATAAGGTAAGGTGGATCACACTGTAAAGCAGAAATCTCAGAGACTCTGCTAGCTGAGGCGATAGTCAACAAAAACAAAACCTTCCAGGATAGAAGCCTAAGATCTACAGAATGCATAGGCTCAAACGGAGCCTGCTGCAAACATGAAGAACAAGGTTGAGGCTCCAAGGAGGAGCAACAGGTTTTAATACAGGTCTGATTCTAGCCAGAGCCTGAACAAAAGACTGTATGTCAGGAAAATCCGCTAATCTCTTGTGCAGGGCCGAGATTTAACCCTTCAGAGAACTGGCGGATAAACCCTTTTCCTAACCATCTTGGAGAAAGGATAGAATTCGGGTAGCCTTCACCTAGTGCCATGGAAGACTGTGTTCCTCACACCAATGAAGGTAAGTACGCCATACCTTGTGGTAGATACAGCGAGTGACCGGCTTGCAAGCCTGGATTAAAGTATCTATCACACTATCCGAAAAACCTCTCTTGAATAAGGCTAAACGTTCAATTTTCACACAGTCAGTCTTAGAGAATCGAGCTTTTGATGTAGGAAAGGACCCTGAGTCAGAAGGTCCGCACAACAAGGTAACCTTTAAGGAGGGGAGGAGGACATTCCTTTGTGGCCAGGAAGGAGCTATTAGTATCACCGGAGCCTGCTCCTGCTTGATGCGAGCCACCACTCGAAGAAAAAGGGCCAATGGAGGAAAAAGATATACGAGATTGAACCTCCATGGAACCGCTAAAACGTCTACCAATTCCGCTTGAGGATAACTCGATCTCGACCCGTATCTGGGTAGCTTGTTATTGAGATGAGCAACCATGAGGTCTATCCCCGGAACCCCCCCATCTGAGAGTTATCTCTGAGAACAACTTGGGGTGGAGAGCCCACTCCCCAGGTGAAAGGATTGTCTGCTGATGAAGTCCACTCCCACAAAGTGGAAAGAAGACTGTTGTGAGATTCTGCCCATTGAAGAATTCGAGGCACCTCTATCATTGCTAGAGAACTTCTTGTTCCTCCCTGGTGGTTGATGTAAGCCACCAAGGTTATATTGTCTGATTGGAATCTTATATACAGGGCAGAACAAAGCAGGGGCCATGCCGTTAGAGCATTGTAAATCGCCTGAAGCTCCAAGATATTGATCGGAAGAGCTGATTCTTCTCAGGACCACGTCCCCTGAGCCCTCTTGGGACCCCAGACTGCTCCCCACACAATCTCCCAGGATGGTCTCAAGAAGCACGTGCCTAGGGCCAGGTGATCTTGACAGAGTCATCAAGAGAGATAGTCTCTTGTCAGATTCTCCAGAACAACCTGTTGAAACAGTTTTGTGTGATCTCCGTTCCACTGCCTCAACATGCATAGTTGTAGAGGTCTGAGATGAATCGACCAAAAGGAATAATGCCCATGGAGGATACTATGAGACCAATTACCTCTATGCACTAAGCCACCAAAGGATTTAGCGTGGTCTGAAGGGATAGACATGCTGCCACCAGCTTGGAGCATCTCTGATCTGTCAGAAAGATCCTCAAGGATACTGAATCTATGATAGTTCAGAGAAAAACAACCCTGCCCTATAGTGATGAAAGGCAAAGAATGACTGGGGGGATAGGGGAAGTGGGAGGAATATGTATAGCCTTTGGCTGGGGTGTCTTTGCCTCCTCCTTGTGGCCAGGTGTTGAGATTAATAGTCTTTCTTACCAAGCACCTGTGTATATCAGGGGTGCAAATGCCATACAGGACACCACACCTATGTCCTCAGAACAATTCCAAAGAGCGATGATGGCAGCACACCAATTTGGTTCCAATATCAAAATTTATTTGAACATCTCCTTCAAACAAAAACATAATTTATGCTTACCTGATAAATGTATTTCTCTTGTAGTGTATCCAGTCCACGGATCATCCATTACTTATGGGATATTCTCCTTCCCAACAGGAAGTTGCAAGAGGATCACCCACAGCAGAGCTGCTATATAGCTACTCCCCTAACTGTCATATCCAGTCATTTGACCGAAAACGAACAGAGAAAGGAGAAACCATAGGGTGCAGTGGTGACTGTAGTTTAATTAAAATTTAGACCTGTCTTAAAAGGACAGGGCGGGCCGTGGACTGGATACACTACAAGAGAAATAAATTTATCAGGTAAGCATAAATTATATTTTCTCTTGTTAAGTGTATCCAGTCCACGGATCATCCATTACTTATGGGATACCAATACCAAAGCTAAAGTACACGGATGATGGGAGGGACAAGGCAGGATTAAGCGGAAGGAACCACTGCCTGAAGAACCTTTCTCCCAAAAACAGCCTCCGAAGAAGCAAAAGTATCAAATTTGGAAAATTTGGAAAAAGTGTGAAGTGAAGACCAAGTCGTGGCCTTGCAAATCTGTTCAACAGAGGCCTCATTTTTAAAGGCCCAGGTGGAAGCCACAGCTCTAGTAGAATGAGCTGTAATCCTTTCAGGGGGCTGCTGTCCAGCAGTCTCATAGGCTAGGCGTATTATGCTCCTAAGCCAAAAGGAAAGAGAGGTTGCCAAAGCTTTTTGACCTCTCCTCTGTCCAGAGTAAACGACAAACAGGGTAGATGTTTGACGAAAATCTTTAGTAGCTTGTAAGTAAAACTTCAAGGCACGGACTACGTCCAGATTATGTAAAAGACGTTCCTTCTTTGAAGAAGGATTAGGACACAATGATGGAACAACAATCTCTTGATTGATATTCTTGTTAGAAACCACCTTAGGTAAAAACCCAGGTTTGGTACGCAGGACTACCTTATCTGCATGAAAAATCAGATAAGGAGAATCACATTGTAAGGCAGATAGCTCAGAGACTCTCCGAGCCGAGGAAATAGCCATCAAAAACAGAACTTTCCAAGATAAAAGTTTAATATCAATGGAATGAAGGGGTTCCAACGGAACTCCTTGAAGAACTTTAAGAACCAAGTTTAAGCTCCACGGGGGAGCAACAGGTTTAAACACAGGCTTAATTGTAACCAAAGCCTGGCAAAATGCCTGGACGTCTGGAACCTCTGCCAGACGCTTGTGCAAAAGAATAGACAGAGCAGAAATCTGTCCCTTTAAGGAACTAGCTGATAATCCTTTGTCCAAGCCCTCTTGGAGAAAAGACAATATTCTAGGAATCCTAACCTTACTCCATGAGTAATTCTTGGATTCACACCAATAAAGATATTTACTCCATATCTTGTGGTAGATATTCCTGGTAACAGGCTTTCGTGCCTGTATTAAAGTATCAATGACTGACTCGGAGAAGCCACGCTTTGATAGAATCAAGCGTTCAATCTCCATGCAGTCAGTCTCAGAGAAATTAGATTTGGATGATTGAAAGGACCTTGTATCAGAAGGTCCTGTCTTAGAGGCAGAGTCCATGGTGGAAAGGATGACATGTCCACTAGGTCTGCATACCAAGACCTGCGTGGCCACGCAGGTGCTATCAGAATCACCGATGCTCTCTCCTGTTTGATTTTGGCAAACAGTCGAGGGAGCAGAGGAAACGGTGGAAACACATAAGCCAGGTTGAAGAACCAAGGCGCTGCTAGAGCATCTATCAGCGTCGCTTCTGGGTCCCTGGACCTGGATCCGTAACAAGGAAGCTTTGCGTTCTGGCGAGACGTCATGAGATCCAACTCTGTTTTGCCCCAACGATGAATCAAATGAGCAAACACCTCCGGATGGAGTTCCCACTCCCCCGGATGGAAAGTCTGACGACTTAGAAAATCCGCCTCCCAGTTCTCCACGCCTGGGATATGGATTGCTGACAGGTGGCAAGAGTGGTACTCTGCCCAGCGAATTATATTTGAGACTTCTAACATCGCTAGGGAACTCCTGGTTACCCCTTGATGGTTGATGTAAGCCATAGTCGTAATGTTGTCCGACTGAAATCTGATGAACCTCAGTGTTGCTAACTGAGGCCAAGCCAGAAGAGCATTGAATATCGCTCTTAACTCCAGAATATTTATTGGAAGGTGTTTCTCCTCCTGATTCCACGATCCCTGTGCCTTCAGGGAATTCCAGACTGCACCCCAACCTAGAAGGCTGGCATCTGTTGTTACAATTGTCCAATCTGGCCTGCGAAAGGTCATACCCTTGGACCGGTGTACCCGAGACAACCACCAGAGAAGAGAATCTCTGGTCTCTTGATCCAGATTTAGCAGAGGGGACAAATCTGTGTAATCCCCATTCCACTGACTCAGCATGCATAATTGCAGCGGTCTGAGATGAAGGCGCGCAAATGGCACTATGTCCATTGCCGTTATCATTAAGCCGAATACCTCCATACACTGAGCTACCGAAGGGCGCGGAATGGAGTGAAGAACACGGCAAGCATTTAGAAGTTTTGATAACCTGGACTCCGTCAGGTAAATTTTCATTTCTACAGAATCTATAAGAGTCCCTAAGAAGGAGACTCTTGTGAGTGGGGATAGAGAACTCTTTTCCTCGTTCACTTTCCACCCGTGCGACCTCAGAAATGCCAGAACTATCTCTGTATGAGACTTGGCAACTTGAAAGCTTGGCGCCTGTATCAGGATGTCGTCTAGACACGGAGCCACCGCTATGCCTCGCGGTCTTAGAACCACCAGAAGTGAGCCCAGAACCTTTGTAAAGATTCTCGGGGCTGTAGCCAACCCGAAGGGAAGAGCTACAAATTGGTAATGCCTGTCTAGAAAGGCAAACCTTAGAAACCGATGATGATCTTTGTGAATCGGTATGTGAAGGTAGGCATCCTTTAAGTCCACTGTGGTCATGTACTGACCTTCTTGGATCATGAGTAGGATGGTCCGAATAGTTTCCATTTTGAAAGATGGAACTATGAGGAATTTGTTTAAGATCTTTAGATCCAAAATTGGTCTGAAGGTTCCCTCTTTTTTGGGAACCACAAACAGATTCGGATAAAAACCCTGTCCTTGTTCCATCCGCGGAACTGGATGGATCACTCCCATAACTAGGAGGTCTTGCACACAGCGTAGGAATGCCTCTTTCTTTATCTGATTTGCAGATAGCCTTGAAAGATGAAATCTCCCTTGTGGAGGAGAAGCTTTGAAGTCCAGAAGATATCCCTGAGATATGATCTCCAACGCCCAGGGATCCTGAACATCTCTTGCCCACGCCTGGGCGAAAAGAGAAAGTCTGCCCCCTACTAGATCCGTCGCCGGATAGGGGGGCGTTCCTTTATGCTGTCTTAGAGGCAGCAGCAGGCTTTCTGGCCTGCTTGCCTTTGTTCTAGGACTGGTTAGGTTTCCAGGCCTGCTTAGATTGAGCAAAAGTTCCCTCTTGTTTTGAAGCGGAGGAAGTTGATGCTGCACCTGCCTTGAAATTTCAAAAGGCACGAAAATAAGAATGTTTGGCCTTTGCTTTGGCCCTGTCCTGAGGAAGGGTGTGACCCTTGCCTCCAGTAATGTCAGCAATAATTTCCTTCAAACCAGGCCCGAATAAGGTCTGCCCCTTGAAAGGAATGTTGAGTAATTTAGACTTCGAAGTCACGTCAGCTGACCAGGATTTAAGCCATAGCGCCCTACGCGCTTGGATGGCGAATCCGGAATTCTTAGCCGTTAGTTTACTCAAATGAACAATGGCATCAGAAACAAATGAGTTAGCTAGCTTAAGTGTCCTAAGCTTGTCAATAATTTCAGTCAATGGAGCTATATGGATAGCCTCTTCCAGGGCCTCAAACCAGAATGCCGCCGCGGCCGTGACAGGCGCAATGCATGCAAGGGGCTGTAAAATAAAACCTTGTTGAATAAACATTTTCTTAAGGTAACCCTCCAATTTTTTATCCATTGGATCTGAAAAAGCACAACTGTCCTCAACCGGGATAGTAGTACGCTTTGCTAAAGTAGAAACTGCTCCCTCCACCTTAGGGACCGTCTGCCATAAGTCCCGTGTAGTGGCGTCTATTGGAAACATTTTTCTAAATATAGGAGGTGGGGAAAAAGGCACACCCGGTCTATCTCACTCCTTGCTAATAATTTCTGTAAGCCTTTTAGGTATAGGAAAAACATCAGTACACACCGGTACCGCATAGTATTTATCCAGCCTACACAATTTCTCTGGTACTGCAACTGTGTTACAGTCATTCAGAGCAGCTAATACCTCCCCAAGCAACACACGGAGGTTCTCAAGCTTAAATTTAAAATTAGAAATCTCTGAATCAGGATTCCCCGAATCAGAGATGTCACCCACAGACTGAAGCTCTCCGTCCTCATGATCTGCATATTGTGACGCAGTATCAGACATGGCCCTTACAGCATCTGCGCGCTCTGTATTTCTCCTAACCCCAGAGCAATCGCGCTTGCCTCTTAATTCAGGCAACCTGGATAATACCTCTGACAGGGTATTATTCATGATTGCAGCCATGTCCTGCAAGGTAATCGCTATGGGCGTCCCTGATGTAATTGGCGCCATATTAGCGTGCATGCCCTGAGCGGGTGGCGAAGGGTCTGACACGTGGGGAGAGTTAGTCGGCATAACTTCCCCCTCGTCAGAATCTTCTGGTGATATTTCTTTTATAGTTAAAGACTGATCTTTACTGTTTAAGGTGAAATCAATACATTTAGTACACCTTCTCCTATGGGGCTCCACCATGGCTTTCAAACATAATGAACAAGTAGTTTCCTCTGTGTCAGACATGTTTAAACAGACTAGCAATGAGACTAGCAAGCTTGGAAAACACTTTAAACAAGTTTACAAGCAATATAAAAAACGTTACTGCACCTTTAAGAAACACAAATTTTGTCAAAATTTGAAATCACAGTGAAAAAAGGCAGTTACACTAACGAAATTTTTACAGTGTATGTAACAAGTTATAATAGAAAATACAAAAAGCAGGTTGCGCCTATTTAATTTAACCTGGGCCCCAAGTTAAAAAATTGTCTGAAAGTGGAAATTACAAATCTAAACTATATTTGTGATGGTGAACTTCAATAAAAGAGATAAAAAAAGATAAAAAAAATTTTTTGTTAAAAATTATAATTTATTAAATGTGTAAAATATTTGCTATTGAATAAATAATACTTAATAATGATTCTTTAGTGCATTTTGTGACAACTCTCACTTCTTACAAAGAATAGTTTTTATTACAACAATATTAAAAAGATAAAAAAGACAGATAATATAAGATATAAATTAGAAACTTTTACAATATAAAATATATTTTAAATGAATTGAACACATTGCATCAGTAACCTAAGGGAACCATTCGAGCAATATCTCCAATAAATAAAAAACATATATATATATATAAAAATTAAGTATATGGGGGGTAGTTATCAAGCCGTCTACTTTTCTGGCTTCGCCGGCCCAATACGTCCGCCTAAGCTCGCCTACCTTCGCCGCCGCGGACCTTGAATACGTTCGCCTAAGTTATCAAATAAAGCTGTCAAAAAGCCGCGGGGCGATGAGCAGCGGACTGTGACAGTTATCACTCATCCGATCTCGCTGCCCTTCGGCTTTTTCCCAGCTTTATTGCTAGCCTGTCACTAAGCACTCACACTAAACTACACTGTTCTACCCCCTATACCGGCGCCCCCGGAGCCCCCCGCAACTAAATAAAGTTACTAACCCCTAAACCGCCGCTCCTAGACCCCGCCGCAACTCTTATAAATGTATTAACCCCTAAACCGCCGCTCCTAGACCCCGCCGCAAGTCTTATAAATGTATTAACCCCTAAACCGCCGCTCCCGGACACCGCTGCCACCTACAGTATGCCTAGTAACCCCTATCCTGCCCCCCCTACACCGTAGCCACCTATAATAAATTTATTAACCCCTATCCTGCCCCCCACTACGCCGCCGCCACTGTAATAAAATTATTAACCCCTAAACCTAAGTCTAACCCTAACGCCCCCCTAACTTAAATATTAATTAAATAAATCTAAATAAATTAACTCTTATTAACTAAATGAATCCTATTTAAAACTAAATACTTACCTTTAAAATAAACCCTAATATAGCTACAATATAAATAACAATTATATTCTAGCTATCTTAGGATTTATATTTATTTTACAGGTAACTTTCAATTTATTTTAACCATGTCCAATAACTATTAAATAGTTATTAACTATTTAATAGCTTACCTAGCTAAAATAAAGAGAAATGTACCTGTGAAATAAATCCTAACCTAAGTTACAATTACACCTAACACTACACTATACTTTAATAAATTATTCCTATTTAAAAATAAATACTTACCTGTAAAATAAACCCTAAGATAGCTACAATGTAATTAATAATTATATTATAGCTATCTTAGGATTTATATTTATTTTACAGGTAACTTTGTATTTATTTTAGCTAGTTAGAATAGTTATTAAATAGTTATTAACTATTTAATAACTACCTAGCTAAAAGAAATACAAAATTACCTGTAAAATAAATCCTAACCTAAGTTACAATTAAACCTAATACTACACTATCATTAAATTAACTAAATAAACTACCTACAAATAACTACAATGAAATACAATTACATAAACTAACTAAAGTACAAAAAATAAAAAAAGCTAAGTTACAAAAAATAAAAAAATAAGTTACAAACATGTTAAAAATATTACAACAATTTTAAGCTACTTACACCTAATCTAAGCCCCCTAATAAAATAACAAACCCCCCCAAAATAAAAAAAAATCCCTACCCTATTCTAAATAAAATAAATTTCAAAGCTCTTTTACCTTACCAGCCCTTAAAAGGGCCTTTTGTGGGGGCATGCCCCAAAAAGTTCAGCTCTTTTGCCTGTAAAAGAAAAATACAACCCCCCCCCAACATTAAAACCCACCACCCACATACCCCTAATCTAACCCAAACCCCCCTTACAAAAACCTAACACTAATCCCCTGATGATCATCCTACCTTGAGTCGTCTTCACTCAGCCGAGCCACCGATGGAACTGAAGAGGACATCCGGAGCGGAAGAAGTTAATCCTCCAAGCGCCGCTGAAGAAATCTTCCATCCGATGAAGTCATCATCCAGGCGGCGCTGAAGAAGTCTTCGATCCGGCCGATGTCATCTTCAAAGAGGCGCTGAAGAGGTCTTCTATCCGGGCGAAGTCATCTTCCAAGCCGGGTCTTGAATCTTCCTTCCGCCGACGCGGAACCACCTTCTTCACCGACGGACTACGACGAATGACGGCTCCTTTAAGGGACGTCATCCAAGATGGCGTCCCCTCAATTCCGATTGGCTGATAGGATTCTATCAGCCAATCGGAATTAAGGTAGGAAAATCTGATTGGCTGATGGAATCAGCCAATCAGATTCAAGTTCAATCCGATTGGCTGATCCAATCAGCCAATCAGATTGAGCTCGCATTCTATTGGCTGATCGGAACAGCCAATAGATTTTTCCTACCTTAATTCCAATTGGCTGATAGAATCCTATCAGCCAATCGGAATTGAGGGGACGCCATCTTGGATGACGTCCCTTAAAGGAGCCGTCATTCGTCGTAGTCCGTCGGTGAAGAAGGTGGTTCCGCGTCGGCGGAAGGAAGATTCAAGACCCGGCTTGGAAGATGACTTCGCCCGGATAGAAGACCTCTTCAGCGCCTCTTTGAAGATGACATCGGCCGGATCGAAGACTTCTTCAGCGCCGCCTGGATGATGACTTCATCGGATGGAAGATTTCTTCAGCGCCGCTTGGAGGATTAACTTCTTCCGCTCCGGATGTCCTCTTCAGTTCCATCGGTGGCTCGGCTGAGTGAAGACGACTCAAGGTAGGATGATCTTCAGGGGATTAGTGTTAGGTTTTTGTAAGGGGGGTTTGGGTTAGATTAGGGGTATGTGGGTGGTGGGTTTTAATGTTGGGGGGGGTTGTATTTTTCTTTTACAGGCAAAAGAGCTGAACTTTTTGGGGCATGCCCCCACAAATGGCCCTTTTAAGGGCTGGTAAGGTAAAAGAGCTTTGAAATTTATTTAATTTAGAATAGGGTAGGGAATTTTTTTATTTTGGGGGGGTTTGTTATTTTATTAGGGGGCTTAGATTAGGTGTAAGTAGCTTAAAATTGTTGTAATATTTTTAACATGTTTGTAACTTATTTTTTTATTTTTTGTAACTTAGCTTTTTTTATTTTTTGTACTTTAGTTAGTTTATGTAATTGTATTTAATTGTAGTTATTTGTATGTAGTTTATTTAGTTAATTTAATGATAGTGTAGTATTAGGTTTAATTGTAACTTAGGTTAGGATTTATTTTACAGGTAATTTTGTATTTCTTTTAGCTAGGTAGTTATTAAATAGTTAATAACTATTTAATAACTATTCTAACTAGCTAAAATAAATACAAAGTTACCTGTAAAATAAATATAAATCCTAAGATAGCTAGAATATAATTATTATTTATATTGTAGCTATATTAGGGTTTATTTTAAAGGTAAGTATTTAGTTTTAAATAGGATTCATTTAGTTAATAAGAGTTAATTTATTTAGATTTATTTAATTAATATTTAAGTTAGGGGGGCGTTAGGGTTAGACTTAGGTTTAGGGGTTAATAATTTTATTACAGTGGCGGCGGCGTAGTGGGGGGCAGGATAGGGGTTAATAAATTTATTATAGGTGACGACGGTGTAGGGGGGGCAGATTAGGGGTTAATAAATTTATTATAGGTGGCGACGGTGTAGGGGGGCAGGATAGGGGTTAATACATTTAATATAGGTTGCGGCGGGTTCAGGGAGCGGCGGTTTAGGGGTTAATACATTTATTATAGTTGCGGTGGGCTCCGGGAGCGGCGGTTTAGGGGTTAATATGTATAGAGTAGCTTGCGGTGGGCTCCGGGAGCGGCGGTTTAGGGGGTAATAACTTTATTTAGTTGCGGCGGTGTAGGGGGGGTCAGATTAGCGGTGTTTAGACTCGGGGTACATGTTAGGGTGTTAGGTGTAGACAGCTCCCATAGGAATCAATGGGATGTCTGTCAGCAGCGAACATGAACTTTCGCTATGGTCAGACTCCCATTGATTCCTATGGGATCCGCCGCCTCCAGGCTGGCGCTTTGAAAACCAGGTACGCTGGGCCGTAAAAGTGCCGAGCGTACCTGCTAGTTTTTTGATAACTAGCAAAAGTAGTGAGATTGTGCCGCACTTGTGTGCGGAACATCTGGAGTGACGTAAGAATCGATCTGTGTCGGACTGAGTCCGGCGGATCGAAATTTACGTCACAAAATTCTACTTTTGCCGGTCTCGACCCTTTGATAACTAAGGCGAATCAGCCGCGCCACAAATACGCTGCGGAATTCCAGCGTATTTGAGGTTGACGGCTTGATAACTAGGCCCCTATGTGTGTTCAAATTAGAATTTATCTGAATTGTGTATCTGGTGTATGTTATAGAACAGTGTAGATAGTTTTTGTACTTGTTAAATATTTATGGCAAGATGAGGCAAAAAAGTTCCTTTTCCAATGTTATTATAATAGTTTCCAAATTTGGGAAAGAATTATGCTAAGTCTCTGTTGTTATATTCTGCTAATACCGGTAAAAGCTTTCTTTGTAGTATTACCCTATATTTTGGGTGAGATCCAGGTTGGAAAAAGTCTTACTGTTTTTTATATATGAAGCAGGGACGTAACCACTGTTATCCGGTGGTTATTTTCAAACTCCCGCTAACCTTTTTGGCAGTGTCTCAAATCACGCTGGCGGAAGTATCTGTCTCAAACCAGGATGGTCCGTCTTCAGTAGTCCTCCGTCACTTTTTTGTTCACAGTGACTCGGTATCCTCGAAAGCGGATATCCCCAGACTTCGGTTTCCTGCAGTTTTGGAAAAGTTTCAAACGCTACGCGTTTCAGCTGCCACTGCAGCCTTTCTCAAGCGATATGTGTTTTGCCCCATCTGTCTCTATTTATAAGTGTTCTATTTGGTGTCTAATTGCGCAATTATGTATATATAATTTATCAACAAGTTTCCAAAATATCTGTGTGTTTATCAGTTATTGTGACGTATAAAGGGCAAAATACCCACAAAATAAAAAATGAAATAAACATGAAAATGAAAATGAAAATCAAAATAAACGAAGTGTCTAACATTATTGGTCAATAAAAAGTCGTTCACTTAAGTGTTAAACACTGATTGACCAAAAGGCTTTTATCCAAAATAATTTCCTAAGTGGGTCTCGAACTTGTGATCTTTTGGTTGAGTGGGAGATACTCTCTCCATTATGCTACATCTAGGTCTATTATGAATTGATCGTTTTTTAAGATTCTAGAAGATTTAGTCCTGTTATTTTCTGCCAAACTTCTTTAAAAACTTACAGTGTAAAGAGTTTACCTTATATAATATATTCATTAAAGGAAACAGATAAACTTCGAAATAGAGCATAGAGAATTGATTCAATTAGAGTAATTTATTTTGAAGGTTATAAACTTTTTTATCACAGTCAGGATTTGAACTCATGACCTATAGGACTGGGGGATACTGTTATCACCACTAAGCTACAATCGTAGCAGTGGTAGGTCCATGTTTTCTGTCTATTATATTTTTAGATTGCTTATGAAAAGCTATTTTTGTATATATGAAATATCAAAGAGAAGGGTTCATATGAGTTTGGATTTCTATAGATAGCATTACATCTAGAGTCTGATTAATTCTGAGTTATTAATAATTAGTTCAATTATGTGTCTATCTTTGTGTAGTCGTTAAAACTTTTTATATTGATTATTATTAAAATTTCATAAATAATTAAAATTTCATAAATAATTAAAATTAGTCTATAATTTTAATTTTAATTAGTATATAAAAAATGGGGGAATTAGGTGGACATTTATGCCTATTTTACTAAAATCGGTATATAAAATTAGGATACTAGTGTAAGAAGGGGGTCAAATGGAAATCTATGTTTAATCCTTTTGGGTGTTTAGTCTCTAACTCATATATCCATTTATATTCTAATTTTAAAAGCTCATTTTGTATATCCCCACCTCTCCAATCTGGGTTTAGTTTATCAATAGCTATGTATTTAAAATGTTTTAGATTACAGTTGTCCAATACCCCCAGAGAGGGAAAACAGAAATCAAAGAAAGAGAAAGGAATCAGAAAGAGAGGATCAAGAGGAAAACTATTATGTAAAACCAAAAGACAAGAAGAAAAAGTAGATAATTCTAAATATGTAAACCTAACAGAAAGAAACACATTAGAACTACAAGAAGAGTCGATTAATACAAACACAAGTTACAAAGGTATTTACAATTTAAGTAATATAAGTTTAAACCAAGAACAAAATGAAGTTTTAAGCAGAGGTTTATCTTTTGCTCCTAGTAAGAAAATTAACAAATTCAATACCTATATAGATGTGCAAAAATACATCAGAACCCTCACTTTAAAGAGATTTTTTTCTAAAACACCAGTAGAAAAAACAATTATAGAAGAGAATATCAAACAGACAGAAAAAATAAAACAGTCAGGCCTCAAAAAGAAATCAACATTCTACCCTAAACATGAAAAAGGCCCCTTTCTACAGACCTTTGAGAAGCTAGTAATAGATGACTTAAAGAAAATGAAAGAACCAAAATTAAATCGAAAAGATTATAATTTAAACAAAAGAGAAAGAGAGGCACTCGACACTTTGGAACAAAATAAAGAGATAGTTATCAAGCCTGCAGACAAAGGAGGGGGAATAGTGATACTCAACAAAGAACATTATGATAAAATATGTAGAACTCTTATAGAGGACACCAAAACGTACAAAAAATGTGTAAGGAATCCAACTAGCTTCTATAAACTAGAATTGAAAATGATTCTATCTGAAGCGAAGAATAATGGTATCTTAAATGATAAAGAATTAGAATATCTTTTACCACAACATCCAAAAATTCCTTTATTTTATACATTACCCAAAATTCATAAATCCATAACAGATCCCCCCGGCCGACCAATAGTGTCAGGTATAGGGTCATTAACTTCAAACTTGTCGGAATATGTTGATCTCTATTTACAAAAATATGTTACGAAATTGGATAGCTATCTTAAAGATTCAACAAGTGTAATTAGACTCCTAGAACATATAACATGGGATGAGAACATGTGGCTTGTTACATGTGACGTAACGTCTCTTTATACATGTATACGACACAGAGATGGTTTAAGAGCAGTAGAACAATATTTGGAAAATGATAATGAATTAATAATACAACATAGAAATTTTATTCTGGAAAGTATTAAATTTATTTTAACACATAATTATTTTTATTATGAGGATAATTTTTATGATCAGATATGTGGAACCGCGATGGGGACCAGGTTCGCTCCCAGTTATGCAAATCTTTTTATGGGGTCATGGGAATCAGAATTTCTAACTAATACAGTTACTGGAGCGAACCTGGTCTCCTTTAAGAGATATATAGATGATATTCTACTAATTTGGAGAGGTAATAAATCCCAATTTGAATCCTTTTTTAATAAGATGAATGAAAATGATATGAACTTGAAATTTACATACGAGATTAGTCAAGAAAAGATAATATTTTTGGATTTAGAAATCTTCATTGAGAATAATAAAATTAATACAAAAACACACTTCAAACCTGTCGACAGTAATAATTATATACACGCAAAAAGCTGCCATTTACATACATGGAAAAATAATATACCAAAGGGACAAATATTACGTATAAGAAAAAATTGTACCAACGAAAAAGATTATCTTGATCAGTCAACCATCCTTAAAAACAAATTCACAGAGAGAGGTTATAAAAGTGACGCTATTGATAAAGAGATCAGTAGAATACAACAGATAAATAGAATAGACATCTTACAAGGGTCAAAGAAAGACTTAATGAAAAAAGAAAAGAAACCTTTTGTACCATTAGTTACCCAATATAATAACAATCACAAAGAAATAGAAAGGATCATAAAGAAACACTGGAATATTTTAAAACTAGATGAGAAATTAAAAGGTGAGATAGGGGAAGCTCCAAATATAGTCTATAGAAGAGCTGATAACCTAAAAAATAGATTAGCACCAACAGATTTAAAAAGGAAAAGACATAAGAAAAATGACAAAGATCTTCTTGGCAAAGACTTAAAAGGTTTTTTTCCATGTCTTGCATGTAAAGCATGCAGACATTCTGAGAAAAAGAAAAAATTCTATTCAAATGTTACTGGTAAGGAATATGAAATAAAATCCTTAATAAGATGTACAGACAAAAATATCATCTATCTTATTAATTGCAAATGTGGAAAACAGTATATAGGAGAGTCCACAAGACCCGTTAGAGAAAGAGTGAGAGAACACATTTTATCAATAGAAAATGCCACAGAAAAAAGAAATGAAGATCTCCCTGTACCAAAACATTTTTTAACTTGCAACAACTGTAATCTAAAACATTTTAAATACATCGCTATTGATAAACTAAACCCAGATTGGAGAGGTGGGGATATACAAAATGAGCTTTTAAAATTAGAATATAAATGGATATATGAGTTAGAGACTAAACACCCAAAAGGATTAAACATAGATTTCCATTTGACCCCCTTCTTACACTAGTATCCTAATTTTATATACCGATTTTAGTAAAATAGGCATAAATGTCCACCTAATTCCCCCATTTTTTATATACTAATTAAAATTAAAATTATAGACTAATTTTAATTATTTATGAAATTTTAATTATTTATGAAATTTTAATAATAATCCATATAAAAAGTTTTAACGACTACACAAAGATAGACACATAATTGAACTAATTATTAATAACTCAGAATTAATCAGACTCTAGACGTAATGCTATCTATAGAAATCCAAACTCATATGAACCCTTCTCTTTGATATTTCATATATACAAAAATAGCTTTTCATAAGCAATCTAAAAATATAATAGACAGAAAACATGGACCTACCACTGCTACGATTGTAGCTTAGTGGTGATAACAGTATCCCCCAGTCCTATAGGTCATGAGTTCAAATCCTGACTGTGATAAAAAAATTTATAACCTTCAAAATAAATTACTCTAATTGAATCAATTCTCTATGCTCTATTTCGAAGTTTATCTGTTTCCTTTAATGAATATATTATATAAGGTAAACTCTTTACACTGTAAGTTTTTAAAGAAGTTTGGCAGAAAATAACAGGACTAAATCTTCTAGAATCTTAAAAAACGATCAATTCATAATAGACCTAGATGTAGCATAATGGAGAGAGTATCTCCCACTCAACCAAAAGATCACAAGTTCGAGACCAACTTAGGAAATTATTTTGGATAAAAGCCTTTTGGTCAATCAGTGTTTAACACTTAAGTGAACGACTTTTTATTGACCAATAATGTTAGACACTTCGTTTATTTTGATTTTCATTTTCATGTTTATTTCATTTTTTATTTTGTGGGTATTTTGCCCTTTATACGTCACAATAACTGATAAACACACAGATATTTTGGAAACTTGGTGATAAATTATATATACATAATTGCGCAATTAGACACCAAATAGAACACTTATAAATAGAGACAGATGGGGCAAAACACATATCGCTTGAGAAAGGCTGCAGTGGCAGCTGAAACGCGTAGCGTTTGAAACTTTTCCAAAACTGCAGGAAACCGAAGTCTGGGGATATCCGCTTTCGAGGATACCGAGTCACTGTGAACAAAAAAGTGACGGAGGACTACTGAAGACGGACCATCCTGGTTTGAGACAGATACTTCCGCCAGCGTGATTTGAGACGCTGCCAAAAAGGTTAGCGGGAGTTTGAAAATAACCACCGGATAACAGAGAACGTCCCTGCTTCATATATAAAAAACAGTAAGACTTTTTCCAACCTGGATCTCACCCAAAATATAGGGTAATACTACAAAGAAAGCTTTTACCGGTATTAGCAGAATATAACAACAGAGACTTAGCATAATTCTTTCCCAAATTTGGAAACTATTATAATAACATTGGAAAAGGAACTTTTTTGCCTCATCTTGCCATAAATATTTAACAAGTACAAAAACTATCTACACTGTTCTATAACATACACCAGATACACAATTCAGATAAATTCTAATTTGAACACACATATACTTAATTTTTATATATATATATATATATGTTTTTTATTTATTGGAGATATTGCTCGAATGGTTCCCTTAGGTTACTGATGCAATGTGTTCAATTCATTTAAAATATATTTTATATTGTAAAAGTTTCTAATTTATATCTTATATTATCTGTCTTTTTTATCTTTTTAATATTGTTGTAATAACAGAATTTATGTTTACCTGATAAATTACTTTCTCCAACGGTGTGTCCGGTCCACGGCGTCATCCTTACTTGTGGGATATTCTCTTCCCCAACAGGAAATGGCAAAGAGCCCAGCAAAGCTGGTCACATGATCCCTCCTAGGCTCCGCCTTCCCTAGTCATTCGACCGACGTAAAGGAGGAATATTTGCATAGGAGAAATCATATGATACCGTGGTGACTGTAGTTAAAGAAAATAAATTATCAGACCTGATTAAAAAACCAGGGCGGGCCGTGGACCGGACACACCGTTGGAGAAAGTAATTTATCAGGTAAACATAAATTCTGTTTTCTCCAACATAGGTGTGTCCGGTCCACGGCGTCATCCTTACTTGTGGGAACCAATACCAAAGCTTTAGGACACGGATGAAGGGAGGGAGCAAATCAGGTCACCTAGATGGAAGGCACCACGGCTTGCAAAACCTTTCTCCCAAAAATAGCCTCAGAAGAAGCAAAAGTATCAAACTTGTAAAATTTAGTAAAAGTGTGCAGTGAAGACCAAGTCGCTGCCTTACATATCTGATCAACAGAAGCCTCGTTCTTGAAGGCCCATGTGGAAGCCACAGCCCTAGTGGAATGAGCTGTGATTCTTTCAGGAGGCTGCCGTCCGGCAGTCTCGTAAGCCAATCTGATGATGCTTTTAATCCAAAAAGAGAGAGAGGTAGAAGTTGCTTTTTGACCTCTCCTTTTACCAGAATAAACAACAAACAAGGAAGATGTTTGTCTAAAATCCTTTGTAGCATCTAAATAGAATTTTAGAGCACGAACTACATCCAAATTGTGCAACAAACGTTCCTTCTTTGAAACTGGATTCGGACACAAAGAAGGCACGACTATCTCCTGGTTAATGTTTTTGTTAGAAACAACTTTCGGAAGAAAACCAGGTTTAGTACGCAGAACCACCTTATCTGCATGGAACACTAGATAAGGAGGAGAACACTGCAGAGCAGATAATTCTGAAACTCTTCTAGCAGAAGAAATTGCAACCAAAAACAAAACTTTCCAAGATAATAACTTAATATCAACGGAATGTAAGGGTTCAAACGGAACCCCCTGAAGAACTGAAAGAACTAAATTGAGACTCCAAGGAGGAGTCAAAGGTTTGTAAACAGGCTTGATTCTAACCAGAGCCTGAACAAAGGCTTGAACATCTGGCACAGCTGCCAGCTTTTTGTGAAGTAACACAGACAAGGCAGAAATCTGTCCTTTCAAAGAACTTGCAGATAATCCTTTCTCCAAACCTTCTTGAAGAAAGGATAGAATCTTAGGAATTTTTATCTTGTCCCAAGGGAATCCTTTAGATTCACACCAACAGATATATTTTTTCCATATTTTGTGGTAGATTTTTCTAGTTACAGGCTTTCTGGCCTGAACAAGAGTATCAATGACAGAATCTGAGAACCCTCGCTTTGATAAGATCAAGCGTTCAATCTCCAAGCAGTCAGTTGGAGTGAGACCAGATTCGGATGTTCGAACGGACCTTGAACAAGAAGGTCTCGTCTCAAAGGTAGCTTCCATGGTGGAGCCGATGACATATTCACCAGGTCTGCATACCAAATCCTGCGTGGCCACGCAGGAGCTATCAAGATCTAGATGCCCTCTCCTGATTGATCCTGGCTACCAGCCTGGGGATGAGAGGAAATGGCGGGAATACATAAGCTAGTTTGAAGGTCCAAGGTGCTACTAGTGCATCTACTAGAGTCGCCTTGGGATCCCTGGATCTGGACCCGTAGCAAGGAACCTTGAAGTTCTGACGAGAGGCCATCAGATCCATGTCTGGAATGCCCCACAATTGAGTGATTTGGGCAAAGATTTCCGGATGGAGTTCCCACTCCCCCGGATGAAATGTCTGATTGAAACCGTATGAACTTGGTCTTTGCTAGCTGAGGCCAAGCCTTGAGAGCATTGAATATCGCTCTCAGTTCCAGAATATTTATCGGGAGAATAGATTCTTCCCGAGACCAAAGACCCTGCGCTTTCAGGGGTCCCCAGACCGCGCCCCAGCCCACCAGACTGGCGTCGGTCGTGACAATGACCCACTCTGGTCTGCGGAAGCTCATCCCCTGTGACAGGTTGTCCAGGGACAGCCACCAACTGAGTGAATCTCTGGTCCTCTGATCTACTTGTATCGTCGGAGACAAGTCTGTATAGTCCCCATTCCACTGACTGAGCATGCACAGTTGTAATGGTCTTAGATGAATTCACGCAAAAGGAACTATGTCCATTGCCGCTACCATCAAACCTATTACTTCCATGCACTGCGCTATGGAAGGAAGAGGAACAGAATGAAGTATTTGACAAGAGTTTAGAAGTTTTGATTTTCTGGCCTCTGTCAGAAAAATCCTCATTTCTAAGGAGTCTAATATTGTTCCCAAGAAGGGAACCCTTGTTGACGGAGATAGAGAACTTTTTTCTACGTTCACTTTCCACCCGTGAGATCTGAGAAAGGCCAGGACAATGTCCGTGTGAGCCTTTGCTTGTGGAAGGGACGACGCTTGAATCAGTATGTCGTCCAAGTAAGGTACTACTGCAATGCCCCTTGGTCTTAGCACCGCTAGAAGGGACCCTAGTACCTTTGTGAAAATTCTTGGAGCAGTGGCTAATCCGAACGGGAGTGCCACAAACTGGTAATGCTTGTCCAGAAATGCGAACCTTAGGAACCGATGATGTTCCTTGTGGATAGGAATATGTAGATACGCATCCTTTAAATCCACCGTGGTCATGAATTGGCCTTCCTGGATGGAAGGAAGAATTGTTCGAATGGTTTCCATTTTGAACGATGGAACCTTGAGAAACTTGTTTAGGATCTTGAGATCTAAGATTGGTCTGAACGTTCCCTCTTTTTTGGGAACTACGAACAGATTGGAGTAGAACCCCATCCCTAGTTCTCCTAATGGAACAGGATGAATCACTCCCATTTTTAACAGGTCTTCTACACAATGTAAGAATGCCTGTCTTTTTATGTGGTCTGAAGACAATTGAGACCTGTGGAACCTCCTCCTTGGGGGAAGCCCCTTGAATTCCAGAAGATAACCTTGGGAGACTATTTCTAGCGCCCAAGGATCCAGAACATCTCTTGCCCAAGCCTGAGCGAAGAGAGAGAGTCTGCCCCCCACCAGATCCGGTCCCGGATCGGGGGCCAACATCTCATGCTGTCTTGGTAGCAGTGGCAGGTTTCTTGGCCTGCTTACCTTTGTTCCAGCCTTGCATTGACCTCCAGGCTGGCTTGGCTTGAGAAGTATTACCCTCTTGCTTAGAGGACGTAGCACTTGGGGCTGGTCCGTTTCTGCGAAAGGGACGAAAATTAGGTTTATTTTTGGCCTTGAAAGACCTATCCTGAGGAAGGGCGTGGCCCTTGCCCCCAGTGATATCAGAAATAATCTCTTTCAAGTCAGGGCCAAACAGCGTTTTCCCCTTGAAAGGAATGTTAAGCAATTTGTTCTTGGAAGACGCATCCGCTGACCAAGATTTTAGCCAAAGCGCTCTGCGCGCCACAATAGCAAAACCAGAATTTTTCGCCGCTAACCTAGCCAATTGCAAAGTGGCGTCTAGGGTGAAAGAATTAGCCAATTTGAGAGCATGAATTCTGTCCATAATCTCCTCATAAGAAGAATCTTTATTGAGCGCCTTTTCTAGTTCATCGAACCAGAAACACGCTGCTGTAGTGACAGGAACAATTCATGAAATTGGTTGTAGAAGGTAACCTTGCTGAACAAACATCTTTTTAAGCAAACCCTCTAATTTTTTATCCATAGGATCTTTGAAAGCACAACTATCTTCTATGGGTATAGTGGTGCGTTTGTTTAGAGTAGAAACCGCCCCCTCGACCTTGGGAACTGTCTGCCATAAGTCCTTTCTGGGGTCGACCATAGGAAACAATTTCTTAAATATGGGGGGAGGGACGAAAGGTATACCGGGCCTTTCCCATTCTTTATTTACAATGTCCGCCACCCGCTTGGGTATAGGAAAAGCTTCGGGGGGCCCCGGGACCTCTAGGAACTTGTCCATTTTACATAATTTCTCTGGAATGACCAAATTCTCACAATCATCCAGAGTAGATAACACCTCCTTAAGCAGAGCGCGGAGATGTTCCAATTTAAATTTAAATGTAATCACATCAGGTTCAGCTTGTTGAGAAATTTTCCCTGAATCTGAAATTTCTCCCTCAGACAAAACCTCCCTGGCCCCCTCAGACTGGTGTAGGGGCACTTCAGAACCAATATCATCAGCGTCCTCATGCTCTTCAGTATTTTCTAAAACAGAGCAGTCGCGCTTTCGCTGATAAGTGGGCATTTTGGCTAAAATGTTTTTGATAGAATTATCCATTACAGCCGTTAATTGTTGCATAGTAAGGAGTATTGGCGCACTAGATGTACTAGGGGCCTCCTGTGTGGGCAAGACTGGTGTAGACGAAGGAGGGGATGATGCAGTACCATGCTTACTCCCCTCACTTGAGGAATCATCTTGGGCATCATTTTCTCTAAATTTTGTGTCACATAAATCACATCTATTTAAATGAGAAGGAACCTTGGCTTCCCCACATACAGAACACAGTCTATCTGGTAGTTCAGACATGTTAAACAGGCATAAACTTGATAACAAAGTACAAAAAACGTTTTAAAATAAAACCGTTACTGTCACTTTAAATTTTAAACTGAACACACTTTATTACTGCAAATGTGAAAAAGTATGAAGGAATTGTTCAAAATTCACCAAAATTTCACCACAGTGTCTTAAAGCCTTAAAAGTATTGCACACCAAATTTGGAAGCTTTAACCCTTAAAATAACGGAACTGGAGCCGTTTTTATATTTAACCCCTTTACAGTCCCTGGTATCT
The DNA here is from genome assembly GCF_027579735.1 of Bombina bombina. NCBI lineage: Eukaryota > Metazoa > Chordata > Amphibia > Anura > Bombinatoridae > Bombina > Bombina bombina. The sequence continues at coordinate 561,213,621 of NC_069501.1, read as the reverse complement.
GCTTTGCTGAGACCCAACCAAGCCCAAAGGGGAATACGATACCAAATGACGCCTTCAGAAAGTCTTTTCTATGTATCAGAGCTCCTCACACATGCATCTGCATGTCATGCTTCCCAAAAACAAGTGCGCAATAGAGGCGCGAAAATGAGACTCTGCCTATGATTAGGGAAAGCCCCTAGAGAATAAGGTGTCCAATACAGTGCCTGCCGGTTATTTTACATAATTCCCAAGATTAAAATAATTCCTCAAGGCTATGAAGTATAAAATATGCTTATATATAAATCGTTTTAGCCCAGAAAATGTCTACAGTCTTAAAGCCCTTGTGAAGCCCTTTTTTTCTTTATGTAATAAAAATGGCTTACCGGATCCCATAGGGAAAATGACAGCTTCCAGCATTACATCGTCTTGTTAGAAATGTGTCATACCTCAAGCAGCAAAAGTCTGCTCACTGTTTCCCCCAACTGAAGTTAATTCCTCTCAACAGTCCTGTGTGGAAACAGCCATCGATTTTAGTAACGGTTGCTAAAATCATTTTCCTCTTACAAACAGAAATCTTCATCTCTTTTCTGTTTCAGAGTAAATAGTACATACCAGCACTATTTTAAAATAACAAACTCTTGATTGAATAATAAAAACTACAGTTAAACACCAAAAAACTCTAAGCCATCTCCGTGGAGATGTTGCCTGTACAACGGCAAAGAGAATGACTGGGGAAGGCGGAGCCTAGGAGGGATCATGTGACCAGCTTTGCTGGGCTCTTTGCCATTTCCTGTTGGGGAAGAGAATATCCCACAAGTAAGGATGACGCCGTGGACCGGACACACCTATGTTGGAGAAAAAAACTATTCTTTGTAAGAAGTGAGAGTTGTCACAAAATGCACTAAAGAATCATTATTAAGTATTATTTATTCAATAGCAAATATTTTACACATTTAATAAATTATAATTTTTAACAAAATTTTTTTTTTATCTATTTTTATCTCTTTTATTGAAGTTCACCATCACAAATATAGTTTAGATTTGTAATTTCCACTTTCAGACAATTTTTTAACTTGGGGCCCAGGTTAAATTAAATAGGCGCAACCTGCTTTTTGTATTTTCTATTATATCTATTTATTATCAATTTTTTAAGATTTTATTGATATAGCTTAGTTGCTTAGTGGAAATACATTATATCATTAATATCAATATCTTACACTCACTTATTGTATGTAACAAGTTAGCAGAGCATTGCACCCACTTGCAAATGGATGATTAACCCCTTAATACCCAAAAAATAATAAAAGACAAAAACTTTTTTTTTTTAAACAGTCACAACAACTGCCACAGCTCTACTGTGGCTTTTTACCTCCCTCAAAAACGACTTTGAAGCCTTTTGAGCCCTCCAGAGATGTCCTGGATCATGCAGGAAGAAGCTGGATGTCTGTGTCTGTAATTTTTGCTGTGCAAAAAAACGGCAAAAACATAATTTATGTAAGAACTTACCTGATAAATTCATTTCTTTCATATTAGCAAGAGTCCATGAGCTAGTGACGTATGGGATATACATTCCTACCAGGAGGGGCAAAGTTTCCCAAATCTCAAAATGCCTATAAATACACCCCTCACCACACCCACAATTCAGTTTAACAAATAGCCAAGAAGTGGGGTGATAAAAAAGTGCGAAAGCATATAAAATAAGGAATTGGAATAATTGTGCTTTATAAAAAAAAATCATAACCACCACAAAAAAAGGGCGGGCCTCATGGACTCTTGCTAATATGAAAGAAATGAATTTATCAGGTAAGTTCTTACATAAATTATGTTTTCTTTCATGTAATTAGCAAGAGTCCATGAGCTAGTGCCGTATGGGATAATGATTACCCAAGATGTGGATCTTTCCACGCAAGAGTCACTAGAGAGGGAGGGATAAAATAAAGACAGCCAATTCCTGCTGAAAATAATCCACACCCAAAATAAAGTTTAATGAAAAACATAAGCAGAAGATTCAAACTGAAACCGCTGCCTGAAGTACTTTTCTACCAAATACTGCTTAAGAAGAAGAAAATACATCAAAATGGTAGAATTTAGTAAAAGTATGAAAAGAGGACCAAGTTGCTGCTTTGCAAATCTGATCAATCGAAGCTTCATTCCTAAACGCCCAGGAAGTAGAAACTGAACTAGTAGAATGAGCTGTAATCCTTTGAGGCGGAGTTTTACCCGACTCAACATAGGCAAGATGAATTAAAGATTTCAACCAAGATGCCAAAGAAATGGCAGAAGCTTTCTGGCCTTTTATAGAACCGGAAAAGATAACAAATAAACTAGAAGTCTTTCGGAAAGACTTAGTAGCTTCAACATAATATTTCAAAGCTCTAACAACATCCAAAGAATGCAACGATTTCTCCTTAGAATTCTTAGGATTAGGACATAATGAAGGAACCACAATTTCTCTACTAATGTTGTTGGAATTCACAACTTTAGGTAAAAATTCAAAAGAAGTTCGCAACACCGCCTTATCCTGATGAAAAATCAGAAAAGGAGACTCACAAGAAAGAGCAGATAATTCAGAAACTCTTCTGGCAGAAGAGATTGCCAAAAGGAACAAAACTTTCCAAGAAAGTAATTTAATGTCCAATGAATGCATAGGTTCAAACGGAGGAGCTTGAAGAGCCCCCAGAACCAAATTCAAACTCCAAGGAGGAGAAATTGACTTAATGACAGGTTTTATACGAACCAAAGCTTGTACAAAACAATGAATATCAGGAAGATTAGCAATCTTTCTGTGAAAAAGAACAGAAAGAGCAGAGATTTGTCCTTTCAAAGAACTTGCGGATAAACCTTTATCTAAACCATCCTGAAGAAACTGTAAAATTCTCGGAATTCTAAAAGAATGCCAAGAAAAATGATGAGAAAGACACCAAGAAAACAGAATTTATGTTTACCTGATAAATTTCTTTCTCCAACGGTGTGTCCGGTCCACGGCGTCATCCTTACTTGTGGGATATTCTCTTCCCCAACAGGAAATGGCAAAGAGCCCAGCAAAGCTGGTCACATGATCCCTCCTAGGCTCCGCCTACCCCAGTCATTCGACCGACGTTAAGGAGGAATATTTGCATAGGAGAAACCATATGGTACCGTGGTGACTGTAGTTAAAGAAAATAAAATATCAGACCTGATTAAAAAAACCCGGGCGGGCCGTGGACCGGACACACCGTTGGAGAAAGAAATTTATCAGGTAAACATAAATTCTGTTTTCTCCAACATAGGTGTGTCCGGTCCACGGCGTCATCCTTACTTGTGGGAACCAATACCAAAGCTTTAGGACACGGATGAAGGGAGGGAGCAAATCAGGTCACCTAAATGGAAGGCACCACGGCTTGCAAAACCTTTCTCCCAAAAATAGCCTCAGAAGAAGCAAAAGTATCAAACTTGTAAAATTTGGTAAAAGTGTGCAGTGAAGACCAAGTCGCTGCCCTACATATCTGATCAACAGAAGCCTCGTTCTTGAAGGCCCATGTGGAAGCCACAGCCCTAGTGGAATGAGCTGTGATTCTTTCGGGAGGCTGCCGTCCGGCAGTCTCGTAAGCCAATCTGATGATGCTTTTAATCCAAAAAGAGAGAGAGGTAGAAGTTGCTTTTTGACCTCTCCTTTTACCTGAATAAACAACAAACAAGGAAGATGTTTGTCTAAAATCCTTTGTAGCATCTAAATAGAATTTTAGAGCGCGAACAACATCCAAATTGTGCAACAAACGTTCCTTCTTTGAAACTGGTTTTGGACACAGAGAAGGTACGATAATCTCCTGGTTAATGTTTTTGTTAGAAACAACTTTTGGAAGAAAACCAGGTTTAGTACGTAAAACCACCTTATCTGCATGGAACACCAGATAAGGAGGAGAACACTGCAGAGCAGATAATTCTGAGACTCTTCTAGCAGAAGAAATCGCAACTAAAAACAAAACTTTCCAAGATAATAACTTAATATCAACGGAATGTAAGGGTTCAAACGGAACCCCCTGAAGAACTGAAAGAACTAAATTGAGACTCCAAGGAGGAGTCAAAGGTTTGTAAACAGGCTTGATTCTAACCAGAGCCTGAACAAAGGCTTGAACATCTGGCACAGCTGCCAGCTTTTTGTTAATTGTTGCATAGTAAGGAGTATTGGCGCGCTAGATGTACTAGGGGCCTCCTGAGTGGGCAAGACTCGTGTAGACGAAGGAGGGAATGATGCAGTACCATGCTTACTCCCCTCACTTGAGGAATCATCTTGGGCATCATTGTCATTATCACATAAATCACATTTATTTAAATGAATAGGAATTCTGGCTTCCCCACATTCAGAACACAGTCTATCTGGTAGTTCAGACATGTTAAACAGGCATAAACTTGATCAGAAAGTACAAAAAACGTTTTAAAATAAAACCGTTACTGTCACTTTAAATTTTAAACTGAACACACTTTATTACTGCAATTGCGAAAAAACATGAAGGAATTGTTCAAAATTCACCAAATTTTCACCACAGCGTCTTAAAGCCTTGAAAATATTGCACACCAATTTTGGAAGCTTTAACCCTTAAAATAACGGAACCGGAGCCGTTTTAAGCTTTAAACCCCTTTACAGTCCCTGGTATCTGCTTTGCTGAGACCCAACCAAACCCAAAGGGGAATACGATACCAAATGACGCCTTCAGAAGTCTTTTATAAGTATCAGAGCTCCTCTCACATGCGACTGCATGCCATGCCTCTCAAAAACAAGTGCGCAACACCGGCGCGAAAATGAGACTCTGCCTATGCTTTGGGAAAGTCCCTAAAGAATAAGGTGTCTAAAACAGTGCCTGCCGATATTATTAAATCAAAATACCCAGAATAAATGATTCCTCAAGGCTAAATAAGTGTTAATATCAATCGATTTAGCCCAAAAAAAGTCTACAGTTTAAATAAGCCCTTGTGAAGCCCTTATTTACAATCGTAATAAACATGGCTTACCGGATCCCATAGGGAAAATGACAGCTTCCAGCATTACATCGTCTTGTTAGAATGTGTCATACCTCAAGCAGCAAGGGACTGCAAACTGTTCCCCCAACTGAAGTTAATTGCTCTCAACAGTCCTGTGTGGAACAGCCATGGATTTTAGTTACGGTTGCTAAAATCATTTTCCTCATACAAACAGAATTCTTCATCTCTTTTCTGTTTCTGAGTAAATAGTACGTACCAGCACTATTTGAAAATAACAAACTCTTGATTGAATAATGAAAAACTACAGTTAAACACTAAAAAACTCTAAGCCATCTCCGTGGAGATGTTGCCTGTACAACGGCAAAGAGAATGACTGGGGTAGGCGGAGCCTAGGAGGGATCATGTGACCAGCTTTGCTGGGCTCTTTGCCATTTCCTGTTGGGGAAGAGAATATCCCACAAGTAAGGATGACGCCGTGGACCGGACACACCTATGTTGGAGAAATATAAGTCTTCCAGACTCTATAATATATCTCTCTGGATACAGATTTACGAGCCTGTAACATAGTATTAATCACAGAGTCAGAGAAACCTCTTTGACCAAGAATCAAGCGTTCAATCTCCATACCTTTAAATTTAAGGATTTGAGATCCTGATGGAAAAAAGGACCTTGCGACAGAAGATCTGGTCGTAGCGGAAGAGTCCACGGATGGCAAGAGGCCATCCGGACAAGATCCGCATACCAAAACCTGTGAGGCCATGCCGGAGCTACCAGCAGAACAAACGAGCATTCCTTCAGAATCTTGGAGATTACTCTTGGAAGAAGAACTAGAGGCGGAAAGATATAAGCAGGATGATACTTCCAAGGAAGTGATAATGCATCCACTGCTTCCGCCTGAGGATCCCGGGATCTGGAAAGATACCTGGGAAGTTTCTTGTTTAGATGAGACGCCATCAGATCTATTTCTGGAAGCTCCCACATTTGAACAATCTGAAGAAATACCTCTGGGTGAAGAGACCATTCGCCCGGATGCAACGTTTGGCGACTGAGATAATCCGCTTCCCAATTGTCTATACCTGGGATATGAACCGCAGAGATTAGACAGGAGCTGGATTCCGCCCAAACCAGAATTCGAGATACTTCTTTCATAGCCAGAGGACTGTGAGTCCCTCCTTGATGATTGATGTATGCCACAGTTGTGACATTGTCTGTCTGAAAACAAATGAACGATTCTCTCTTCAGAAGAGGCCAAGACTGAAGAGCTCTGAAAATTGCACGGAGTTCCAAAATATTGATAGGTAATCTCACCTCCTGAGATTCCCAAACTCCTTGTGCCGTCAGAGATCCCCACACAGCTCCCCAACCTGTGAGACTTGCATCTGTTGAAATTACAGTCCAGGTCGGAAGCACAAAAGAAGCCCCCTGAATTAAACAATGGTGATCTGTCCACCACGTTAGAGAGTGTCGTACAATCGGTTTTAAAGATATTAATTGAGATATCTTTGTGTAATCCTTGCACCATTGATTCAGCATACAGAGCTGAAGAGGTCGCATGTGAAAACGAGCAAAGGGGATCCCGTCCGATGCAGCAGTCATAAGACCTAGAATTTCCATGCATAAGGCTACCGAAGGGAATGATTGTGACTGAAGGTTTCGACAAGCTGAAATCAATTTTAGACGTCTCTTGTCTGTTAAAGACAGAGTCATGGACACTGAATCTATCTGGAAACCCAGAAAGGTTACCCTTGTCTGAGGAATCATTGAACTTTTTGGTGAATTGATCCTCCAACCATGATCTTGAAGAAACAACACAAGTCGATTCGTATGAGATTCTGCTAAATGTAAAGACTGAGCAAGTACCAAGATATCGTCCAAATAAGGAAATACCACAATACCCTGTTCTCTGATTACAGACAGAAGGGCACCGAGAACTTTTGTAAAAATTCTTGGAGCTGTAGCTAGGCCAAACGGCAGAGCCACAAACTGGTAATGTTTGTCCAGAAAAGAGAATCTCAGGAACTGATAATGATCTGGATGAATCGGAATATGCAGATATGCATCCTGTAAATCTATTGTGGACATATAATGCCCTTGCTGAACAAAAGGCAAGATAGTCCTTACAGTTACCATTTTGAACGTTGGTATCCTTACATAACGATTCAATATTTTTAGATCCAGAACTGGTCTGAAAGAATTCTCCTTCTTTGGTACAATGAAGAGATTTGAATAAAACCCCATCCCCTGTTCCAAAACTGGAACTGGCATAATTACTCCAGCCAACTCTAGATCTGAAACACAATTCAGAAATGCTTGAGCTTTCACTGGATTTACTGGGACACGGGAAAGAAAAAATCTCTTTGCAGGAGGTCTCATCTTGAAACCAATTCTGTACCCTTCTGAAACAATGTTCTGAATCCAAAGATTGTGAACAGAATTGATCCAAATTTATTTGAAAAAACGTAACCTGCCCCCTACCAGCTGAGCTGGAATGAGGGCCGCACCTTCATGTGGACTTAGAAGCAGGCTTTGCCTTTCTAGAAGGCTTGGATTTATTCCAGACTGGAGATGGTTTCCAAACTGAAACTGCTCCTGAGGATCAGGCTTTTGTTCTTTGTTGAAACGAAAGGAACGAAAACGATTATTAGCCCTGTTTTTACCCTTAGATTTTTTATCCTGTGGTAAAAAAGTTCCTTTCCCACCAGTAACAGTTGAGATAATAGAATCCAACTGAGAACCAAATAATTTGTTACCCTGGAAAGAAATGGAAAGTAGAGTTGATTTAGAAGCCATATCAGCATTCCAAGTTTTAAGCCATAAAGCTCTTCTAGCTAAAATAGCTAGAGACATAAACCTGACATCAACTCTGATAATATCAAAAATGGCATCACAGATAAAATTATTAGCATGCTGAAGAAGAATAATAATATTATGAGAATCATGATCTGTTACTTGTTGCGCTAAAGTCTCCAACCAAAAAGTTGAAGCTGCAGCAACATCAGCCAATGATATAGCAGGTCTAAGAAGATTACCCGAACACAGATAAGCTTTTCTTAGAAAGGATTCAATTTTCCTATCTAAAGGATCCTTAAACGAAGTACCATCTGACGTAGGAATAGTAGTACGTTTAGCAAGGGTAGAAATAGCCCCATCAACTTTAGGGATTTTGTCCCAAAATTCTAATCTGTCAGACGGCACAGGATATAATTGCTTAAAACGTTTAGAAGGAGTAAATGAATTACCCAATTTATCCCATTCTCTGGAAATTACTTCAGAAATAGCATTAGGAACAGGAAAAACTTCTGGAATAACCACAGGAGATTTAAATACCTTATCTAAACGTTTAGAATTAGTATCAAGAGGACCAGAATCCTCTATTTCTAAAGCAATTAGTACTTCTTTAAGTAAAGAACGAATAAATTCCATTTTAAATAAATATGAAGATTTATCAGCATCAATCTCTGAGACAGAATCCTCTGAACCAGAAGAGTCATCAGAATCAGAATGATGATGTACATTTAAAAATTCATCTGTAGAGAGAGAAGTTTTAAAAGAAGATTTTTTATGTTTACTAGAAGGAGAAATAACAGACATAGCCTTCTTGATGGATTCAGAAACAAAATCTCTTATGTTATCAGGAACATTCTGCACCTTAGATGTTGAAGGAACTGCAACAGGCAATGGTACATTACTAAAGGAAATATTATCTGCATTAACAAGTTTGTCATGACAATTAATACAAACAACAGCCGGAGGAATAGCTACCAAAAGTTTACAGCAGATACACTTAGCTTTGGTAGTTCCAGCACTAGACAGCGATTTTCCTGAAGTATCTTCTGACTCAGATGCAACGTGAGACATCTTGCAATATGTAAGAGAAAAAAACAACATTTAAAGCAAAATTGATCAAATTCCTTAAATGACAGTTTCAGGAATGGGAAAAAATGCCAATAAACAGGCTTCTAGTAACCAGAAGCAAAGAAAAAATGAGACTGAAATAATGTGGAGACAAAAGCGACGCCCATATTTTTTAGCGCCAAATAAGACGCCCACATTATTTGGCGCCTAAATGCTTTTTGGCACCAAAAATGACGCCACATCCGGAACGCCGACATTTTTGGCGCAAAAGGACGTCAAAAATGACGCAACTTCCGGCGACACGTATGACGCCGGAAACAGAAAAGATTTTTTGCGCCAAAAAAGTCTGCGCCAAGAATGACGCAATAAAATGAAGCATTTTCAGCCCCCGCGAGCCTAACAGCCCACAGGGAAAAAAGAGCCAAATTTTTTAAGGTAAGAAAAAATGATTGATTCAAATGCATTATCCCAAATAGGAAACTGACTGTCTGAAAAACATAATTTATGCTTACCTGATAAATTCCTTTCTTCTGTTGTGTGATCAGTCCACGGGTCATCATTACTTCTGGGATATAACTCCTCCCCAACAGGAAATGCAAGAGGATTCACCCAGCAGAGCTGCATATAGCTCCTCCCCTCTACGTCAGTCCCAGTCATTCGACCAAGAATCAACGAGAAAGGAGTAACCAAGGGTGAAGTGGTGACTGGAGTATAATTTAAAAGATATTTACCTGCCTTAAAACAGGGCGGGCCGTGGACTGATCACACAACAGAAGAAAGGAATTTATCAGGTAAGCATAAATTATGTTTTCTTCTGTTATGTGTGATCAGTCCACGGGTCATCATTACTTCTGGGATACCAATACCAAAGCAAAAGTACACGGATGACGGGAGGGATAGGCAGGCTCATTATACAGAAGGAACCACTGCCTGAAGAACCTTTCTCCCAAAAATAGCCTCCGAAGAAGCAAAAGTGTCAAATTTGTAAAATTTGGAAAAAGTATGAAGCGAAGACCAAGTTGCAGCCTTGCAAATCTGTTCAACAGAGGCCTCATTCTTAAAGGCCCAAGTGGAAGCCACAGCTCTAGTGGAGTGAGCTGTAATTCTTTCAGGAGGCTGCTGTCCAGCAGTCTCATAGGCTAAACGTATTATGCTACGAAGCCAAAAAGAGAGAGAGGTAGCAGAAGCTTTTTGACCTCTCCTCTGTCCAGAGTAAACGACAAACAAGGAAGAAGTTTGGCGAAAATCTTAGTTGCCTGCAAGTAGAATTTGAGGGCACGAACTACATCCAGATTGTGTAAAAGACGTTCCTTCTTTGAAGAAGGATTTGGACACAAGGATGGGACAACAATCTCTTGATTGATGTTCCTGTTAGTGACTACCTTAGGTAAGAACCCAGGTTTAGTACGCAGAACTACCTTGTCTGAGTGAAAAATCAGATAAGGGGAATCACAATGTAAGGCTGATAACTCAGAGACTCTTCGAGCCGAGGAAATAGCCATTAAAAACAGAACTTTCCAAGATAACATTTTTATATCAATGGAATGAAGGGGTTCAAACGGAACACCCTGTAAAACGTTAAGAACTAAGTTTAAACTCCATGGTGGAGCAACAGCTTTAAACACAGGCTTGATCCTAGCTAAAGCCTGACAAAAGGACTGGACGTCTGGATTTTCTGACAGACGTCTGTGTAACAAGATGGACAGAGCTGAAATCTGTCCCTTTAATGAACTAGCTGATAAACCCTTTTCTAAACCTTCTTGTAGAAAAGACAATATCCTAGCGATCCTAACCTTACTCCAGGAGTAACCTTTGGATTCGCACCAGTATAGGTATTTCCGCCATATTTTATGGTAAATCCTTCTGGTAACAGGCTTCCTAGCCTGAATCAAGGTATCAATAACCGACTCAGAAAAACCACGTTTTGATAAAATCAAGCGTTCAATTTCCAAGCAGTCAGCTTCAGAGAAGTTAGATTTTGATGTTTGAATGGACCCTGTATCAGAAGGTCCTGTCTTAGAGGTAGAGACCAAGGCGGACAGGATGACATGTCCACTAGATCTGCATACCAAGTCCTGCGTGGCCAAGCAGGTGCTATTAGAATTACTGATGCTCTCTCCTGTTTGATTTTGGCAATCAATCGAGGAAGCAGCGGGAAGGGTGGAAACACATAAGCCATCCTGAAGTTCCAAGGTGCTGTCAAAGCATCTATCAGAACTGCTCCTGGATCCCTGGATCTGGACCCGTAGCGAGGAAGTTTGGCGTTCTGGCGAGACGCCATGAGATCTATCTCTGGTTTGCCCCAACGTCGAAGTATTTGGGCAAAGACCTCCGGATGAAGTTCCCACTCCCCCGGATGAAAAGTCTGGCGACTCAAGAAATCCGCCTCCCAGTTCTCCACTCCCGGGATGTGGATTGCTGACAGGTGGCAAGAGTGAGACTCTGCCCAGCGAATTATCTTTGATACTTCCATCATTGCTAGGGAGCTTCTTGTCCCTCCCTGATGGTTGATGTAAGCTACAGTCGTGATGTTGTCCGACTGAAACCTGATGAACCCCCGAGTTGTTAACTGGGGCCAAGCCAGAAGGGCATTGAGAACTGCTCTCAATTCCAGAATGTTTATTGGTAGGAGACTCTCCTCCTGATTCCATAGTCCCTGAGCTTTCAGAGAATTCCAGACAGCGCCCCAACCTAGTAGGCTGGCGTCTGTTGTTACAATTGTCCAGTCTGGCCTGCTGAATGGCATCCCCCTGGACAGGTGTGGCCGATAAAGCCACCATAGAAGAGAATTTCTGGTCTCTTGATTCAGATTCAGAGTAGGGGACAAATCTGAGTAATCCCCATTCCACTGACTTAGCATGCATAATTGCAGCGGTCTGAGGTGTAGGCGTGCAAAAGGTACTATGTCCATTGCCGCTACCATTAAGCCGATCACCTCCATGCATTGAGCTACTGACGGGTGTTGAATGGAATGAAGGACGCGGCATGCATTTTGAAGTTTTGTTAACCTGTCTTCTGTCAGGTAAATCTTCATTTCTACAGAATCTATAAGAGTCCCCAAGAATGGAACTCTTGTGAGAGGAAAGAGAGAACTCTTCTTTTCGTTCACTTTCCATCCATGCGACCTTAGAAATGCCAGAACTAACTCTGTATGAGACTTGGCAGTTTGAAAGCTTGAAGCTTGAATTAGAATGTCGTCTAGGTACGGAGCTACCGAAATCCCTCGCGGTCTTAGTACCGCTAGAAGGGCACCCAGAACCTTTGTGAAGATTCTTGGAGCCGTAGCCAATCCGAATGGAAGAGCTACAAACTGGTAGTGCCTGTCTAAGAAGGCAAACCTTAGATACCGGTGATGATCTTTGTGGATCGGTATGTGAAGGTAAGCATCCTTTAAATCCACTGTGGTCATGTACTGACCCTCTTGGATCATGGGTAAGATTGTCCGAATAGTTTCCATTTTGAACGATGGAACTCTTAGGAATTTGTTTAGAGTCTTTAAATCTAAGATTGGCCTGAAAGTTCCCTCTTTTTTGGGAACCACAAACAGGTTTGAGTAGAACCCTTGTCCTTGTTCCGACCACGGAACCGGATGGATCACTCCCATTGTTAACAGATCTTGTACGCAGCGTAGAAACGCTTCTTTCTTTATCTGGTTTGTTGACAACCTTGACAGATGAAATCTCCCTCTTGGGGGAGATAATTTGAAGTCTAGAAGGTATCCCTGAGATATGATCTCTAGTGCCCAGGGATCCTGAACATCTCTTGCCCAGGCCTGGGCGAAGAGAGAGAGTCTGCCCCCTACTAGATCCGGTCCCGGATCGGGGGCTCTCGGTTCATGCTGTCTTTGGGGCAGCAGCAGGTTTCCTGGCCTGCTTGTTTTTGTTCCAGGACTGGTTAGGCTTCCAGCCTTGCCTGTAACGAGCAACAGCTCCTTCCTGTTTTGGTGCAGTGGAGGTTGATGCTGCTCCTGTCTTGAAATTCCGAAAGGGACGAAAATTAGACTGTCTAGCCTTAGCTTTGGCCTTGTCTTGAGGTAGGGCGTGGCCCTTACCTCCCGTAATGTCAGCGATAATTTCTTTCAAACCGGGCCCGAATAAGGACTGCCCCTTGAAAGGTATATTAAGTAATTTGGACTTAGAAGTAACATCAGCTGACCAGGATTTTAGCCACAGTGCCCTGCGTGCCTGTATGGCGAATCCTGAGTTCTTAGCCGTAAGTTTGGTTAAATGTACTACGGCCTCCGAAATGAAAGAATTAGCTAGTTTAAGGACTCTAAGCCTGTCCGTAATGTCGTCTAGCGTAGAGGAACTAAGGTTCTCTTCAAGCGACTCAATCCAAAATGCTGCCGCAGCCGTAATCGGCGCGATACATGCAAGGGGTTGTAATATAAAACCTTGTTGAACAAACATTTTCTTAAGGTAACCCTCTAATTTTTTATCCATTGGATCTGAGAAAGCACAGCTATCCTCCACCGGGATAGTGGTACGCTTAGCTAAAGTAGAAACTGCTCCCTCCACCTTGGGGACCGTTTGCCATAAGTCCCGAGTGGTGGCGTCTATTGGAAACATCTTTCTAAATATTGGAGGGGGTGAGAACGGCACACCGGGTCTATCCCACTCCTTAGTAACAATTTCAGTTAGTCTCTTAGGTATAGGAAAAACGTCAGTACTCGCCGGTACCGCAAAGTATTTATCCAACCTACACAGTTTCTCTGGTATTGCAACGGTGTTACAATCGTTGAGAGCTGCTAAGACCTCCCCTAGTAGTACACGGAGGTTCTCCAATTTAAATTTAAAATTTGAAATATCTGAGTCCAATCTGTTTGGATCAGAACCGTCACCCACAGAATGAAGCTCTCCGTCCTCATGCTCTGCGAGCTGTGACGCAGTATCAGACATGGCCCTAGCATTGTCAGCGCACTCTGTTCTCACCCCAGAGTGATCACGCTTGCCTCTTAGTTCTGGTAATTTAGACAAAACTTCAGTCATAACAGTAGCCATATCTTGTAATGTTATCTGTAATGGCCGCCCAGATGTACTAGGCGCCAAAATATCACGCACCTCCCGGGCGGGAGATGCAGGTACTGTCGCGTGAGGCGAGTTAGTCGGCATAACTCTCCCCTCGCTGTTTGGTGAAATTTGTTCACATTGTACAGATTGACTTTTATTTAAAGTAGCATCAATACAGTTAGTACATAAATTTCTATTGGGCTCCACCTTGGCATTGGAACAAATGACACAGATATCTTCCTCTGAGTCAGACATGTTTAACACACTAGCAAAAAAACTTACAACTTGGTTATAATCTTTTTTAGCAAAAAAACGCACTGTGCCTCAAAGAGGTACTAACGATTAAATGACAGTTGAAATAATGAACTGAAAAACAGTTATAGCATCAAACTTTAAAACAACACAACTTTTAGCAAAGGTTTGTTCCCATTAGTAAAAAACAACACTAATTAAATTTGTACATAAGAAAACAAAACAACGTTTTTTATTCACAGTCACTATAAGAATTCTCACAGCTCTGCTGAGAGAATTTACCTCCCTTCAAAGAAGTTTGAAGACCCCTGAGATCTGTCAGAGATGAACCGGATCATGCAGGAAATATAAAAGTAGCTGACTGGAATTTTTTGATGCGTAGCAAAGAGCGCCAAAAACGGCCCCTCCCTCTCCCACACAGCAGTGAAGAGAAACGAAACTGTCACAATTAAAGCAAAAAACTGCCAAGTGGAAAATAATGCCCAAATATTTATTCACACAGTACCTCAGCAATGTAAACGATTCTACATTCCAGCAAAAACGTTTAACATGAGAATAGTTATTAAAAGGATTAGTGACCTTTAACACAGTAGTTCCGGTGAAATACCATCCCCAGAATACTGAAGTGTATACATACATGTCATTTTAACGGTATGGCAGGCTTTTCTCATCAATTCCATTCAGAAAATAAAAACTGCCACATACCTCAATGCAGATTCATCTGCCCGCTGTCCCCTGATCTGAAGCCTTTACCTCCCTCAGATGGTCGAGAACAGCAATATGATCTTAACGACTCCGGTTAAAATCATAGTAAAAAATCTCTGTCAGATTCTTCCTCAAACTCTGCCAGAGAAGTAATAACACGCTCCGGTGCTATTTTAAAATAACAAACTTTTGATTGAAGTCATAAAAACTAAGTATAATCACCATAGTCCTCTCACACATCCTATCTAGTCGTTGGGTGCAAGAGAATGACTGGGACTGACGTAGAGGGGAGGAGCTATATGCAGCTCTGCTGGGTGAATCCTCTTGCATTTCCTGTTGGGGAGGAGTTATATCCCAGAAGTAATGATGACCCGTGGACTGATCACACATAACAGAAGAAATAAGGAATGTTGAACATCCTGAGTCAAGGCAAATAAATGTTTGAATACATATATTTAGAACTTTATAAATAAAGTGCCCAACCATAGCTTAGAGTGTCACAGAAAATAAGATTTACTTACCCCAGGACACTCATCTACATGTTTGTAGAAAGCCAAACCAGTACTGAAACGAAAATCAGCAGAGGTAATGGTATATAAATAAGAGTATATCGTCGATCTGAAAAGGGAGGTAAGAGATGAATCTCTACGACCGATAACAGAGAACCTATGAAATAGACCCCGTAGAAGGAGATCACTGCATTCAAAATAGGCAATACTCTCCTCACATCCCTCTGACATTCACTGCACGCTGAGAGGAAAACCGGGCTCCAACTTGCTGCGGAGCGCATATCAACGTAGAATCTAGCACAAACTTACTTCACCACCTCCATAGGAGGCAAAGTTTGTAAAACTGAATTGTGGGTGTGGTGAGGGGTGTATTTATAGGCATTTTGAGGTTTGGGAAACTTTGCCCCTCCTGGTAGGAATGTATATCCCATACGTCACTAGCTCATGGACTCTTGCTAATTACATGAAAGAAATAGGCCCCTCCCACTCATATTACAACTGTGGAAAGCCTAAGGAAACTGTTTCTAGGCCAAATTCAAGCCAGCCATGTGGAAAAAAACTAGGCCCCAATAAGTTTTATCACCAAATACATATAAAAACGATTAAACATGCCAGCAAACGTTTTATATTACATTTTTATAAGAGTATGCATCTCTATTAATAAGCCTGATACCAGTAGCTATCACTGCATTTAAGGCTTTACTTACATTAGTTCGGTATCAGCAGCATTTTCTAGCAAATTCCATCCCTAGAAAAATATTAACTGCACATACCTTATTGCAGGAAAACCTGCACGCCATTCCCTCTATGAAGTTACCTCACTCCTCAGAATATGTGAGAACAGCCATGGATCTTAGTTACTTCTGCTAAGATCATAGAAAACGCAGGCAGATTCTTCTTCTAAATACTGCCTGAGATAAACAGTACACTACGGCACCATTTAAAAATAACAAACTTTTGATTGAAGAATAAACTAAGTATAAAACACCACACTCCTCTTACGACCTCCATCTTGGTTGAGGCTTGCAAGAGAATGACTGGATATGACAGTTAGGGGAGGAGCTATATAGCAGCTCTGCTGTGGGTGATCCTCTTGCAACTTCCTGTTGGGAAGGAGAATATCCCATAAGTAATGGATGATCCGTGGACTGGATACACTTAACAAGAGAAAAACACAACTTTTTGAGTGTTAACCCTTAATCATGTTGTACAAACACCATACTGAAAGCTCACCTTAAATACCATAAATCCCTCCCATGCAAATTAGTACACTTTTGATAGAAGGCAGACACAATAATATACAATGTTATGTGGCTATGCCCTCTAGTAGTCAATTCCAAAATAGAGCTTATTCATTTTACATATAAATACATAGATGCAAGTTAGCAAATGTATACATGTATCTGTTTACAATTTTTTTTTTTAAATAAAACAATTTTTCATATCATTCAATATATTCTTAACTTCAACCTGCATGTTTAAAGGCAACAAAATAAAACCTACAATATAATATACATATTAATCATAGATAAATAAAAACCATTGTTCATCCCTATTTGACCTAATGCTTCTAATCTATAAATCCAGTATAATTCACGTTGTTTCAACATTTTTTCTCTATTACCTCCCCTTCTGGGGGTTTGAATGTGATCAATAATTTGAAATTTCAATTGTAAAACATTATGGTTAGCATTTAGAAAATGTTCAGCTACAGGGGATTTTATATTTTTAGTTCTTATATTTGATGTATGTTCAGTTATCCTATCTAGTATCTGACGGGTGGACTGACGGGTGTTGATATTCCCAACAGTAATGAATGAAGTCGTGGACTCTCTCTGCCTTTGGAAACAAAATGTAAAATATCAATAGGTATATACAGTACTTTAAATATATTATTCTCATATTAATTTATAGGGATGCCAATAATTGTGCAACACATATTTAACAAAGATTTTTTTTTGGATAAGCCTGTGTTGTGTTTGCAATTTAGATATCCATTAGAGCAGATAATTTTTGTGACTTTTTTGAACTAAAGATCAAAAGGTTAAACAATAAAGACAATTTTTTACAGCCTTATTTGCTTATATTTACCAAGGGTGCCAATATTAGTGGAGGGCACTGTATACAGAAATATAAAGGAATATCTATTTAAAAATACACAGAACATATTTTACTATGTGCATAACAATAGAATGCAAAATATTTACAGTAAATACAGATTATAACAGTTTATTAAATATGAATATTGCATAAATATGCTTTTACATGTTTTCATCTATGCTTTTACATGTTTTCAAAGGGCTCCAATGCACTTCTATTTATGTGAACATATGTATTTATGTGTTTATATGTCTGTAGATACATATATACAAACATAAATAAATACATATGTACACACACACACACACACATATATATATATATATATATATATATATACATAGCTCTGAGGATGCGGTAAAATCATTTGAGTGTAAATCGCGAATGAGCTTAAGCAATCGCATTTACTTTTAACTCGTAATACCAGTAGCAAACACAACGAGCACAAACATCTGTAAAACATTAGCGCTCCACTCGTAATCTGGCGATATATATATTAGAGCTGTGCATTTTCGTTACGGAAATCAGATTTTTTTTTTTTTTGTTTTTAAGAAAGAATATCCGAATGAATGCACCTGCAAAAATGAAGAAAACGAAAAAATACTGTAGAAAATCCTCAGTATTCATTAATTTACTTTAATTTTTTTAAAGCGGTTAATACTCACCTTAGCACGCACACATTAAGGTAACGTAGCTTTGAAACATTTACATTCGTTTTAACAACAATTTCCCTGAATATTCAGAATTATTTTTTTTTTTTGTCCAAAGCGAAAATTTCTTGGCTGCACATCTTTTAATATATATTAAGTTATATTAAGTCATACAAAATGTAATAATTAATAATGTCAATTGAGAGGGGCCTGGAATCTAATATATTTACTTCCTAATGACTTACATTACATAACTAAGTTAATTTTTTTCTTTTTTACAACTAAACCCCTGATGTAAACTGAGGGTTACCTGTACATATTAAAAAACATAATTTATGCTTACCTGATAAATTAATTTATTTCATGGTGGTGAGAGTCCATGATCCATTACTCCTGGAATTACTCATCCCTACTACTAGGAGGAGGCAAAGATTTCCAAACCCCAAGAGCTCTATAAAACCCCTCCCACCTCACAGGCATGCTAAGCTGAAACAGAAATAAAGCAGGAGACAAGTAGACTCCACACCCGAAGCCTGGATAGTGCTCAGCTGAATAGGACAATGAAGTGTGATAACTAAGCTGTTAAAAGAGTGATTTGAGCGAAAAACCAAAAGTGCATGTACTAGAGGCATACATACACTAACCAAAAAGCCAAAGCCCTGAGCGCGTGAACCCCGGAGTAAGCAATCACAAGGAGTCAAGTGTGCTATCCTGACGTGTGTAGACCCAAAGGCTGACACGTGGTTAGTCAAACAAACTAAATTCTGAGCACCATAAACCCAATGTGCAAAAAAACCTAAAAGGGGAATAAAAGTAATTATAATAATATTGTCCCAAAACTATATATATTAAATAAATTTGTAACTATAAATGCCCAACTAGGAGTGTCATATAATTAAAAATATGATACTTACAAAGAGACCCTCATCTACTGGTAAAGTAGATAGCCAAAGCAGTACTGAAACATATCAGCAGAGGTTATGGAATAGGAGTATATTGTAGATCCAAAAGACAAGTCAAAAGACTCTGTGACCACTACGGAAGGTTTGTGAAAAAATTTCCCATGAGTTGAAAAAAAGAGTCACAAACCATACCCCAAATACATCCCTCTGACAAACACTGCACATCTTCGTTCTTTGACCACCTCTAGCGGAGGCAAAGACAAGAAAGAGGTACCTGTGAGGTGGAAGGGAATTTATAGAGCTCTTGGGGTTTGGGAATCTTTGCCTCATCCTACTGGTAGGGAAGAGTAATTACAGGAGTAATGGATGTGAACTCTCAACACATGTATGAAAGGAACAGTGTCCTGCCACTGCAGACAGACTAAACAATAGCGATGAATAGAGCTTTAATGAATCTAGAAAATATATACAAATACACCTCTAAAATGTCTTGCACATGTACAGTATAATAGAGTTATTCCAAATTGTCTTGGAATACATGCAAATATGTCAAAATAGCAAGTTTGAGAATTTAGGTGTCAAACTTGACAACGGCAAAATGGTCTTGAAAACCTATTGAAAAGGTATAGAGAAAACAGATTGTTATTGCTGAGAACTTTTAAGGTCCATGTTGAAAACAGGGCTTTTTTGGCAGGCTGCATTCCTAGCTCCTAGAAACACCAGAAAACATGTGATTGGAATTGTGGCAAAAGGATAAGTCACCTTTTTCTACAGAAAACCCGATGAAAACAAATTGGACAATAGGTTGGAATCAACCCCATAATGTTAAAAAAAAAATCAAAGGTTTTGAATAATTTCTAACCATGGTAGCAAGTTTTTCATCATCTGCCCTTTAAAAATGAAATTCTGTGCATCCACCAAGAGAATAAATGAAGAGCTCCTGGTTAAGGTGGAGCAGTTATTTTTCTATTCGTGCTTGTATGCAATGTATGGAGGAAGTCTAAGAGGCACCTCAATTGTCTTGCTGGCTCTAACTTGATTTGTTAAGCCTTGTATTAACAGAACAGTTTTACTGAGGTGAAGCCTAGCTGGCATTAAAGGGACATTAAACACACATTTTCTCTTTCATGATTCAGATAGAGAATACAATTTTGTTTAAAATTGTATTCTCTGAATCATGAAAGAAAAATGTTGGGTTTAATGTCCCTTTAAAGGAATAGTCTAGTCAAAATTAAACTTTGATAATTCAGATAGAGCATGCAATTATAAGCAACTTTCTAATTTACTCCTCTTATCAATTTTTCTTTGTTCTTTTGGTATCTTTATTTGAATGTAAGCTTAGAAAACTGCCAATTTTTGGTTCAGCATCAGGGTAGCGCTTGGTTATTGGTGGCTACATTTAGACCCCAATCAGAAAGTGCTACCCAGGTGCTGAACCAAAAATAGGCTGGCTCCTAAGCTTACATTCTTGCTTTTTTTTAAATAAAGATACCAAGAAAACAAAGAAAAAATGATAATAGGAGTAAATTAGAAAGTTGCTTAAAATTGCTCCTCTATCTGAAGCATGAAAGTTTAATTTTGATTAGACTATTCCTTTAATAAATGAATCTGCACAAGACTAAATAAGTTTTAGAATAAGCATATTGCCACAATCCAACATTGTTCTATACTAATGTTTCCCAACTGCTTGTGTTTTTTGGACACCCTATGCATACTTAGTTTAGACATTTATGCAAAAACACTAGTTTATTTTTATATGCCTGTGACATTACATGGACCTATTATTAATGTAAAATAATCATCTAATAAGTAAATCTTAAAAATACTTTAACATAGAAACCTACATTTTGACGGCAGATAAGATCCATAGGCCTAACAAGTCTGCCCAATATTTCTTAAAAGTATAAACTTATCTAGCTCGTGGGATAACCTTATGCTTATCCCAGGCATTCTTGTATTCCCATACAAAGAGAGAAGCGCTCTACCAGGAACAAACAACAGCTCATCAGCTAGTTCTATGGCGATTTACCACCCAGGAGCAACCTCTTTTAGACCAGTGTGCTTTTCACAGAGGAAAACTTTCCTGAAGTATATCAGTCTGATCCCGCCAAGTAAGGTCAGTGCAGTCACGAAATACCAGGCAATTCTCCTTTGAACATGGAACATGACAACCCCAGTCGATCGTTTCGGCCTCCTATGGGCCTCGTCAATGAGGTGCAGCCACATTTCTCTAAGCACATTGGGCAAGGAGTCCACGTCTGGTTTCCCCCATCACCATAGGTAGACTTCCCCAGGGTCATATTAATTCTTGAATTCCCCCCAGTGTTTGTCATTACCACCACTTGTGGAAGTTTATTCCATGAATCAATCACTGTTTCTGTAAAAAAAAAAAGTGCTTCTGCAATTTAGTCTTGAATCTATTACCCTTCAGCTTGAGATTATGACTCTTTGTTTTTAAATTCTTATTTTTATGAAAAATTCTCAGAGGCACAGCTTCACTAAGCCCCTTAATATACTTGAGAGTTACTATCATATAATCACTTCCCCTTCTCTCTTCTAAGCTATACATATTTAGGTCATTGAGCCTCTGGTAAGATTTATTGTTTAAACCCTGTACCATTTTAGTAGCCTTCCTTTGCAAGGATTCCAGTTTGTTTATATCCTTCTGAAGGTATGAAAGCCAGAACTGCACACAATACTCAAGATGAGGCCTAACTAGTGATCTATAAAGTGGCATAAGAACCTTACTATTTTTGCTGCAAATACCTCTACCAATACAACCAATCATTCTACTGGCCTTACTCGCTGCATTACTACATTGTTTACAAAATTTTAAATCATCTAAAATAATGATTACCAAGTTCCTCATTTGTAACAGTCAGTAAAGTGTCATTGAGTCTGTAATTAAAGTTTCGATTTTTCATTCATAAATGCATAATTTTGTGCTTGCAGTGTTAAACTTTAGATCATCATTTGTCCAATCTCTTTTCATTTGGTCCACCCCCCCCACCCCCCGTGGGTGGGTCATCTGCAAACAGACATACTTTCTCCTGTAGCGCTTTGCTGATATCAATGATAAATATGTTATTTTGTTAAAGAAAACAGGCCCTAGAAAAGACCCCTGTGGAAAACCACTAGTAACTGCCCCCTCTGCTGAATGTACGTAATCCTTAAAGGGACATTATACACTCAAAAAAATATGGGCTATTTAAATAAAGCACTCAAAGAAGATAAAGTTTGTAATTGACATGTATTATCAATTTTGCTTCTAAAGTGCCTAAAAATGATGATAAAGTTTATATTGCTCTGACTATATTTGAATACGTCCGTAATACCCACTAGCTACAGACAAAGGATTTTTTCCTCAGTCCCTAGCTAGTCCCTACAGCCAGCCCCCATGCTGTGTAATGTGCAATCCCCTCATCTCTCACTTTACAAACACAGTAATCACAACAGTATGTAATAACAATGCTCTCATTTCATGAGTGGTTATATGCAATGTGGAGATATCTTATGGTCCGTGTACCCTTAATAAAGTAGAAAGGTAGGGACAGACGCTGAAAAAAGAGACCTTTCAAAATAAACTAGAGGATAAATGGCAAAGGGGAGAAAAAAGTGTGGCTGTTGTATGACGACTCAAAACAGGTTATACTGTGTAGCGTATGCCATGACTTTGATACAACATGGAATTTACAAGGTTTTACTTTGCGTGTATTAAATTGAAAAATGCAGACACCAGTGAGTTAACGTTTCTTGCAGGCTGGTAAGTTTATTTATTTTTTAGCAGGCACGTGATATTTTTGGTAATAATGTGGCCTGAAACGTAAACCCTTGCAGATTTTTTTACAAGGGTTCAGTCTACAGCACTGGTTTTAAAACCGGAGTAAGAGGACAGACAGTCACTGGAGCGGCAGTCTATAAGTGTGATAGACTGCGTAGTAAAGGAGCAAGCGGCGTCTGCCTTCACTGATTATGCAGCTGAGCCTGTCACACCGGGTGTAAGTGGTGGGGGGTGCTATGTTGAGAACGCCAGCTACATACAGAGACCGGAGGTGCTGCTATCTACAATAGAGTTTTTTTCCATACTATTGTACTAATAGGGCTAAACTTCCACTTGACCCGTTACAGACATCACCGATCCAGCTTGTCTTTACAACCACTCTGGAAGTTTAGCCCTATTAGTACAATAGTATGGAAAAAAACTCTATTGTAGATAGCAGCACCTCCGGTCTCTGTATGTAGCTGGCGTTCTCAACATAGCACCCCCCACCACTTACACCCGGTGTGACAGGCTCAGCTGCATAATCAGTGAAGGCAGACGCCGCTTGCTCCTTTACTACGCGGTCTATCACACTTATAGACTGCCGCTCCAGTGACTGTCTGTCCTCTTACTCCGGTTTTAAAACCAGTGCTGTAGACTGAACCCTTGTAAAGAAATCTGCAAGGGTTTACGTTTCAGGCCATATTATTACCAAAAATATCACGAGTATAATGTCCCTTTAAGGTGAATAACATTAATTATGCTTACCTGATAATTTCCTTTTCTTCTGATGGAAAGAGTCCACAGCTGAATTCATTACTTTTGGGAATTAAGAACCTGGCCACCAGGAGGAGGCAAAGACTTAAATACTCCTCCCACTCCCCTCATCCCCCAGTCATTCTGCCGTGGAACAAGGAACAGTAGAAGAAATATCAGGGTGAAAGGTGCCAGAAGAATAAAAGGATGCCCCACATAAAATTACGGGTGGGGAGCCGTGGACTCTTTCCATCAGAAGAAAATGAAATTATCAGGTAAGCATAATTTATGTTTTTCTTCTTAAATGGAAAGAGTCCACAGCTACATTCATTACTTTTGGGAAAACAATTCCCAAGCTATAGAGGACACAGAATGACAAGACGGGACGGTACAAAAGGCGGCCCATACTGAGGGCACCAAGCCTGAACCTCTACCCAATAAAAAAACCTGCTTCGCCCGAAGCGAGATTTTTTTTTAAAAAGGAAAAGCCAGTCGAAAACCCCAAGTTGGAGAACCATAACAGGACGACACAGAGGGTACTTGCAAGGAAGAAGAAGCAGTCAAGCAAGAAAAGACTGCAAAAGCAACCCCCAGACAGAGGGCACGCTCCAGGCAACCTAAGCCGCCAGACCCACACACAGGTCTCTAAAAAGGGGAACACAAAGTCTCAATCGAGGCCCCCTGAGAAGCCCGAAGGAAGAGGAAACCCCCTTCTAAAAGCAATGGAGCAAATTTAAAGGAAAATTCATATCCTAGCAGACTGAGCTAACAGGAGCCAGCAAGACCCCAGGGGGAACCCATCCCACCTTTCCACCTCCCAACCAGGAGGAGAAGCCCCAAGAAAGAACTCCATCTCCATAGGGAGAAGAATATCGACTAAAGAAAAGGGATGAGGCCAAAAGGGCAACAGCTGTCCTCAAGGCCCGAAGCCACCAGCTAATATGAAGATAAATCCCCAACACAAATGTCCTAGAAAAGGACCCCCCAAGTAGCTTGCCAAGCAGAGACACAGCCAACCCATTCGCCTGACCAAGGGAATGCAACCGTAAGGTGCACCAGAAGTAGGACATCCAGTGCCAGTAGCTGGGTATGAACCAACAACCCTTGAGGCACAAGGCACAAAGCTAACCCTAGAGCACCTGGGCTGCTCTGTTGCAAAGAGTAATAAATACTCCGAAAACCTGGCCACCATGACCAGGTCAGATAGATGGAGCAAGGACATAGCCCATGTTCCCACCACCGTGGAACACCCCGACAAGCCCTGAGAACCAAGATTCCAAAATAACCCAAGACTGGGTCAGGAAAAAGGCCAAGCGAAGCCTCAGCAACCGGAAGTCTCAGGAAGAAAAACAGGTCCGGGCACCTAATAGTTCAGGCAACCTTACCCTAGAACTAAACACCCCAACTGGCCAAAAAGAAGAACTCGAAAACCCTGACCAAAAAAAAGAACCACCCCTAGCTAAAGTCCAACGCTCCAAGGAGCAAGGCTAGAAGTCTTATCAAGGTGGGATGGCCCGGAACAATAGGGCACAAGCACATTCTCAAATAAACATCAGGACAACATAAGGGATACAAGGCCAAAAAACCCTTCTAGCAGGGCAAGTCTTCCCATCACCTCCACACCAGCAGAGGACACAGGGAAGAGAAAGGCGCTAAGCCTTCCCAGCTTCGGGAAACCCCAAGCTAAACAAAGTCCCCACAGGGATCAACCATCACCAGGAAATACAGATCCCTAAAAGGAGATCCAACTCACCCGGTGTAAGGTTCTGAATGGAACCCTGATTAAACAGTGTTTTTGTAGATATAAACCTTGAACGCAGATTGCATAGGTGAATAAAATGGGCAATTTAGGTAAATAGCAGTTATTACAATTGAGCTTGTGATTTACCTTGATTATCCTTTTAATAGAATAACAGGTTATGAAAAGCAAAAGAACTCTGTTTCAGGAATAAAGGCTGACATATGAACAGTTATAAATGAAGACTGCAGTTCAGTGTACAAAGCAAGTACAAAACAGATGGGGTTTAAATAAGATCCCCCATAATATACAAGGTTAACAGTCTAAGCACAGCAATTTGATTTAGACAAAGCCTTAGTTTTACTTTGTGGAAAGTAGATTTTACTGCAGCAAACGTTTACTTAGCAAAGTTGTAACAGGAGTGGCAGACATGCACTTCGACGGTTAATGCAGCAAGCAATTAGAGGTGTTTGTTTCTTAACAGCAATAGGTATTCTTATGAGCAGACAGTTTATGAAGCAGCAAACAGATTTGTGAAGCAGCAGACAGTTTATGGAGCAGCAGTAATAATAAGTTGCTAAAGTTCAGAGCTGACACATATACTTGCGTTTAAGTTGTTTAAAGGAAGCAAAGCTGTGAATGCAGCTGGTGCAGTGATGGCTGTTAGTAACAGAGTAGCAGAGAGGAGCTTGCAGGTCCGTTGTAGATAGCTGAAAGGTATCCGGATATGATGAGTGTCAGCTGGAGGTTGAGCTACAGTTGGTAAAAAGAAACTCCAGAGAAAAGCAGGAAGCTTGAAATAACATTAGACAAAGATCATCTAAAACTTAGAGATTGCAACAAAATATTCAAGCAGTAAAAGGAAACAGGAAGTGACCTTAAAAAGGCTATACAAGGAAAAGGAGGAGCAATGCTTAAAGGGACATGAAACCCAATTTTTTTCTTTCATGATTTAGAAAGAACATGCAATTTTAAACCACTTTCTAATTTACTAATATTATATAATTTGCTTCATTCTCTTGATATACTTTGCTGAAAAGCATATCTAGATAGGCTTAACCATTGGTGATTGGTTTCTGCACACAGGTGCCTCCTGTGATTGGCTCACTCATGTGCACTGCTATTTATTTAACAAAGGATATCTAATGAATGAAACAAATTAGATAATAGAAGTAAATTGGAATGTTGTTTAAAATTGTATGCTCTGTCTGAATCATGAAAGAAAAAAAATGGATTTAATGTCCCTTTAAGGTGGTATGTAGAGTTCTTACAGGTAATACTTAAGATGGTAGTTAGAGTTCTTACAGATCCCCCTCCTAAAGGAATCCTCTCCGAGGATTCGGAGTGTGGCTTCAAAGGATAGCGTCTATGAAATGCCGAAAGTAACTTGGATGCATGTAAATCTTTTACAGCCACCCAAGAGTTTTCCTCAGGACCGTAAACCTTCCAGGACACCAGATATATCAAAGTGACGGTGCATGCATTAACGATGTTCTTAATTGAGTAGGGACCGACGAACTGATTTCCAAGCTTCTTGGAGGGTACATTTAATTTCAGGTGTTTTGTACTGAGCCAAACTAAATC
The DNA here is from genome assembly GCF_027579735.1 of Bombina bombina. Taxonomy (NCBI): domain Eukaryota; kingdom Metazoa; phylum Chordata; class Amphibia; order Anura; family Bombinatoridae; genus Bombina; species Bombina bombina. The sequence continues at coordinate 561,186,863 of NC_069501.1, read as the reverse complement.
CCCAATCTTATAAGCAGGAGTAGGTCTATGTCTTAAATAGTAATAATGTTCCTGATTGGTTTTGGCAATAGATAAATGAGTCTTCAGGAGATCACTCGGTAGCAAAATCAGTGGCAGCAGGTGAAACATTGTCTGTGTTCAGAAGGAGTAGGGTTTTGGAAAGGTAACCATACGTAGCAAAAAAAGATAATTTATGTAAGAACTTACCTGATAAATTAATTTCTTTCATATTGGCAAAGTCCATGAGCTAGTGACGTATGGGATATACAATCCTACCAGGTTTCATAAACCTCAAAATGCCTATAAATACACCCTCACCACACCCACAATTCAGTTTAACGAATAGCCAAGCAGTGGGGTGATAAAGAAAGGAGTAGAAAGCATCAACAAAAGAAATTTGGAAATAATTGTGCTTTATACAAAAAACCATAACCACCATAAAAAGGGTGGGCCTCATGGACTCTTGCCAATATGAAATAAATGAATTTATCAGTTAAGTTCTTACATAAAATATGTTTTCTTTCATGTAATTGGCAAGAGTCCATGAGCTAGTGACGTATGGGATAGCAATACCCAAGATGTGGAACTACACAAGAGTCACTAGAGAGGGAGGGATAAAAATAAAAACAGCCATTTTCCGCTGAAAAAATTAATCCACAACCCAAAAAAATAAGTTTATTCTCATAAATGAAAGAAAAAAACTTAAATCAAAAGCAGAAGAATCAAACTGAAACAGTTGCCTGAAGAACTTTTCTACCAAAAACTGCTTCTGAAGAAGCAAATACATCAAAACGGTAGAATTTAGTAAATGTATGCAAAGAGGACCAAGTTGCCGCTTTGCAAATCTGATCAACTGAAGCTTCATTCTTAAAGGCCCACGAAGTGGAGACTGATCTAGTAGAATGAGCTGTAATTCTCTAAGGCGGGGCCTGACCCGACTCCAAATAAGCTTGATGAATCAAAAGTTTTAACCAAGAAGCCAAGGAAATAGCAGAAGCCTTCTGACCTTTCCTAGGACCAGAAAATAAAACAAATAGACTGGAAGTCTTTCGGAAATCTTTAGTAGCTTCAACATAATATTTCAAAGCTCTTACCACATCCAAAGAATGTAAGGATCTTTCCAAAGAATTCTTAGGATTAGGACACAAGGAAGGGACAACAATTTCTCTACTAATGTTGTTAGAATTCACAACCTTAGGTACAAATTGAAAAGAAGTCCGCAAAACGGCCTTATCCTGATGAAAAATCAGAAAAGGAGACTCACAAGAAAGAGCAGATAGCTCAGAAACTCTTCTAGCAGAAGAGATAGCCAAAAGGAACAACACTTTCCAAGAAAGTAGTTTAATGTCCAAAGAATGCATAGGCTCAAATGGAGGAGCCTGTAAAGCCTTCAAAACCAAATTAAGACTCCAAGGAGGAGAAATTGATTTAATGACAGGCTTAATACGAACTAAAGCCTGTACAAAACAGTGAATATCAGGAAGTATAGCAATCTTTCTGTGAAATAAAACAGAAAGAGCAGAGATTTGTCCCTTCAAGGAGCTTGCAGACAAACCATTATCCAAACCATCCTGAAGAAACTGTAAAAGTCTAGGAATTCTTAAAGAATGCCAAGAGAATTTATGAGAAGAACACCATGAAATGTAAGTCTTCCAAACTCTATAATAAATCTTTCTAGAGATAGATTTACGAGCTTGTAACATAGTATTAATCACTGAGTCAGAGAACCCTCTATTACTTAGTACTAAGCTTTCAATTTCCATACCTTCAAATTTAATGATTTGAGATCCTGATGGAAAAACGGACCTTGAGACAGTAGGTCCGGCCTTAACAGAAGTGGCCAAGGTTGGCAACTGGATATCCGAACCAGATCTGCATACCAAAACCTGTGTGGCCATGCTGGAGCCACCAGCAACACAAACAATTGTTCCATGATGATTTTGGAGATCACTCTTAGAAGAAGAACTAGAGGCGGGAAAATGTAAGCAGGATGATAACACCAAGGAAGTGTCAGCGCATGTCCGCCTGAACATCCCTGGACCTGGACATGTATCTGGGAAGTTTCTTGTTTAGATGAGAGGCCATGAGATCTATCTCTGGAAGACCCCACATCTGAACAATCTGAGAAAACACATCTGGATGGAGAGACCACCCCCCTGGATGTAAAGTCTGACGGCTGAGATAATCCGCCTCCCAATTGTCTACACCTGGGATATGAACCGCAGAGATTAGACAGGAGCTGGATTCCACCCAAGCAAGTATCTGAGATACTTCTTTTATAGCTTGGGGACTGTGAGTCCCACCCTGATGATTGACATAAGCCACTGTTGTGATATTGTCTGTCTGAAAACAAATGAACGGTTCTCTCTTTAATAGAGGCCAAAACTGAAGAGCTCTGAGAATTGCACAGAGTTCTAAAATAATTATTGCTAATCTCGCCTCTTGAGATTTCCAAACCCCTTGTGCTGTCAGAGATCCCCAAACAGCCCCCAAACCTGAAAGACTCGCATCTGTTGTGATCATAGTCCAGGTTGGCCGAACAAAAGAAGCCCCTTGAACTAAACGATGGTGATCTATCCACCACGTCAGAGAGTGTCGAACATTGGGATTTAAGGATATTAATTGTGATATCTTTGTATAATCCCTGCACCATTGCTTCAGCATACAAAGCTGTAGAGGTCTCATGTGAAAACGAGCAAAGGGGATTGCGTCCGATGCTGCAGTCATGAGACCTAAAACTTCCATGCACATAGCCACTGAAGGGAATGACTGAGACTGAAGGTGCCGGCAGGTTGCAACCAATTTTAAACGTCTCTTGTCTGTTAGAGACAGAGTCATGGACACTGAATCTATCTGGAAGCCTAAAAAGGTGATACTTGTCTGAGGAATAAAGAAACTTTTTGGTAAATTGATCCTCCAACCATGTTTCCAAAGAAACAGCACTAGTTGATTTGTGTGAGATTCTGCCGAACGTAAAGACTGAGCTAGTAACAAGATATCGTCCAAATAAGGAAACACTGCAATACCCTGTTCTCTGATTACAGAGAGTAGGGCACCGAGAACCTTTGAAAAGATTCTTGGAGCTGTTGCTAGGCCAAATGGAAGAGCAACAAATTGGTAATGCTTGTCTAGAAAAGAGAATCTCAGGAACTGATAATGTTCTGGATGAATCGAATATGAAGGTATGCATCCTGCAAGTCTATTGTGGACATATAATGTCCTCGCTGAACAAAAGGCAGAATAGTCCTTATAGTCACCATCTTGAAAGTTGGTACTCTTATATAAGGATTCAAAATTTTCAGATCCAGAACTGGTCTGAATAGATTTTCCTTCTTTGGGACAATGAATAGATTTGAATAAAACCCCAAACCTTGTTCATGAAAAGGAACTGGCATGATTACCCCTGAAGACTCCAGGTCTGAAACACACTTCAGGAAAGCCTGAGCTTTTACTGGATTTGCTGGGATACGTGAGAGAAAAAATCTTCTCACAGAAGGTCTTACTCTAAATCCTATTCGATACCCTTGAGAGACAATGCTCTGAATCCATTGATTTTGGACAGAATTTATCCAAATATCCTTGAAAAACCTTAATCTGCCCCCTACCAGCTGAGCTGGAATGAGGGCCGCACCTTCATGCGGACTTAGGGGCTGACTTTGGTTTCTTAAATGGCTTGGATTTATTCCAATTTGAGGAAGGCTTCCAATTGGAAAAAGATTGGGGTAAGGATTGGGTTTTTGTTCCTTATTTGGACGAAAGGAACGAAAACGGTTAGAACCCTTAGATTTATCCCTTAGGTTTTTTATCCTGAGGCAGAAAAACTACCTTTCCCCCAGTAACAGTTGAAATAATAGCATCCAACTGAAACCAAATAAATTATTACCTTGGAAAGAAAGAGATAGTAATCTAGATTCAGCATTCCAAGATTTAAGCGACAAAGCTCTTCTAGCTAAAATAGCTAAAGACATGGATCTAACATTAATTTTGATAATATCAAAAATGGCATCACAAATAAAATGATTAGCATATTGCAGTAAGCGAATAATGCTAGATATGTCAGAATCCAATTCTTGTTGCGCTAAATTCTCCAACCAGAAAGTTGATACAGCCGCAACATCAGCCAAAGAAATTGCAGGTCTGAGAAGATGACCTGAATATAAATAGGCTTTCATTAGATAAGATTCAAGCTTGTTATCTAAAGGATCCTTAAAGGAAGTACTATCTTCCATAGGACTAGTGGTACGTTTAGCAAGAGTAGAAATATTTTCCCAGAAAAGAGTAGAAAGAGTAGAAATTTTTTCCCAAAACTCTATAGAATTTGCTGGTAAAGGATACAATTTTTTAAACCTTGAAGAAGAATAAAAGAAAAGCCTCAGGAATAGGAAAAACCCCTGGAGAAACCACAGGAGGTTTAAAAACAGCATTTAAACATTTATTAGACTTAACGTCAAGAGGACTGGTTACCTCAATATCCAAAGTAATTAACAATTCTTTTAATAAAGAATGCATATACTCTATTTTAAATAAATAAGTAGATTTGTCAGTGTCAATGTCTGAGGAAGGATCTTCTGTATCAGATAGATCCTCATCGGAGGGGAATAAATTATTATGTTGTTGGTCATTTGAAATTTCATCAACTGAATGAGAAGTTTTAAAAGACCTTTTACGTTTATTAGAAGGTGGAAATGCAGACAAAGCCTTCTGGATAGAATCAGAAACAAATTCTTTAAAATTCATAGGTATATCATGTACATTAGAAGTTGAAGGAACTGCAACTGGCAATGTACTATTACTGATGGAAACACTATCTGCATGTAAAAGTTTTCACAATCTTACAACAAATGCACTTAGCTTAGGTAGAACCGATGTCAGGCAGCAAAGTTCCAGCAGATACTTTTGATGCAGGATCAGACTGAGACATCTTGCAAAATGTAAAAGAAAAAACAACATATAAAGCAAAATTATCAATTTCCTTATATGACAGTTTCAGGAATGGGAAAAAAATGCAAATAGCATAACCCTCTGATAGAGAAAAATGCAAGAGGCAAACATCAATGGGGTGTTAAAATAATGAAAAAGTTTGGCGCCAAGTATGACGCACAACGTAACTGAAAACTTTTTTGGCGCTAATAATAACCGGAAATTACACACTCGCGTCACTAGAAGTTGCGTCATAGACGTATTTTTCGCGCCAAAAATGACGCAATAAAGTCTAGCATTTGGCGCACCAGCAGGCCTAATACCGCCCGCAATTTGCAAGAAAGTAGTCAATTTAAAAAAAGACTAAACCCCAGGTAAGAAAAAAAATTCTTAAAAATGTTTATTTCCCCTAAATATGAAACTGACAGTCTGCAGAAGGAAATACATGAACCTGACTCATGGCAAATATAAGTACAATACATATATTTAGAACTTTATATAAATGCATAAAGTGCCAAACCATAGCTGGGGTGTCTTAAGAAATAAAAAACATACTTACCAAAAGACACCCATCCACATATAGCAGATAGCCAAACCAGTACTGAAACAGTTATCAGTAGAGGTAATGATAAATTGAGAGTATATCGTCGATCTGAAAAGGGAGGTAGGAGATGAATCTCTACGACCGATAACAGAGAACCTATTAAATAGACCCCCGTTAGGGAAATCATCGTATTCAATAAGTGATACTCCCTTCATGACCCTCTGACATTTGCTGTACTCTGAGAGGAATCGAGCTTCAACAATGCTGAGAAGCGCATATCAACGTAGAAATCTTAGCACAAACTTACTTCACCACCTCCATAGGAGGCAAAGTTTGTAAAACTGAATTGTGGTTGTGGTGAGCGGTTTATTTATAGGCATTTTGAGGTTTGGAAAACTTTGCCCCTCCTGGTAGGATTGTATATCCCATACGTCACTAGCTCATGGACTCTTGCCAATTACATGAAAGAAATGGTGTAGTTTTGGTGGAGCTGGAGAGTGAATTGTTATACGAAAATTCTGCCATAGGTAACAATTGGAACCAATCATCTTACAAGTGGGATATGAAACATCTAAGATATTGTTCTAGGATTTGGTTTATCCTTTCGGTAAGTCCGTTCGTCTGAGGATGGAAGGCAGTGGAGAGTCGGGAGTCAATTTTCAAGATATTACACAATGCCTTCCAGAAAAATGAGGTGAATTGAGTCCCCCGATCTGTTATAATGGTTGTAGGTAAACCATGAAGTTTAAAAATGTGTGTTAGAAAAGCTGTGGCAGTTTCTTTAGCAGTAGGAAGACGTTTTAGCGGAATAAAGTGAGTTAATTTCGTTAAATGATCAACAACGACTAAAACTGTGTTGTATTGATGTGAAGATGGTAGATCTACTATAAAGTCCATAGATACAGTGCTCCATGGTGTATCCGGTATTGGTAAAGGGTTTAGATACCCAAAAGGTTTCTTGCGGTCACTTTTGTTCCTGGCACAAACTTCACAGGAAGTTATGTATTCATAAATATTTTGATTCATATGAGGCCACCAAAAGGTCCTTCTGATTAACTCCATGGTCTTTTGTACACTGAGATGACCAGAATAGGCGAATCATGGAAATGAGATATAATTAAGTCTCTGAGGTTGCTTGGGAGATATATCATATGCTTATTATAATAAAGTCCAGAGGAAGCTTTTGTCAGAAAGGATAGAGCAGATAGATTCTCTTTTTTCCCAAGGCTTTAAGAATATCTTTTTCTAGGGATGTTAAGGATCCTATAATTTTGCTGGGGGGTATGATGTAATTGTCCGTCTCTTGAACTGGGATGTCATCATTCATTCTTGACAAAGCGTCTGCCTTAACATTCATAGTTCCAGGACGATATGTTATATGGAAGTCGAATCTATCCAAAAATAGTGCCCATCTTACCTGTCGTGAAGAAAGGGTTTTATTCCTTTTTTAAGTATTCAAGGTTTTTGTGGTCAGTAAGTGTAACAAAAGGTCTTGAGGTCCCTTCTAGAATGTGTCGCCATGTCTCCAGGGCAGGTTTTATGGACAGTAACTCCTTGTCCTCAACGGAGTAGTTTTTTCTGCTGGTTGTAAGGTTCTGGAGTAGAAAGCCACAGGATTTGGTTTGGAAGATTCGTCTTGTCGCTGTGACAATATTGCTCCAATACCTGTATTGGAAGAGTCTACTTCTAGCACGAACTGATACGTGTTATCCGGTAGTCTTAGGATGGGTGCAGATGTGAAACTTTGTTTTAAGAGATGAAAAGCATGTTCTGCGGCAGGTGTCCATTGAAATCTCTGATTCTTTTGGGTTAACGTGGTTAGAGGCTTCACTATTGATGAAAAATTGAGGATAAATTTCCTGTAGAAGTTTGAAAATCCTATAAACCTCTGCATGGATTTTACTGATGTTGGTCTAGGCCAATTTACAATTACGGAGACCTTCTCTGGATCCATCTGTACATTATCTGGGGTGATGATGTAACCAAGGAATTTTATTTTGTTAACATGAAACTGACATTTTTCTAGCTTTGCAAATAATCTGTGGTCACGTAATCTATTTTTTGATTAATAGTTACAAACTGGTTACTAATCTCATTTCTATCCATTGTGAGCACAAATGGTTAGTATACAAGGGCTTAAATATTATGTAAGGTTCTGAATGGAACCCTGATTAAACAGTGTTTTTGTAGATATAAACTTTGAACCCAGATTACATAGGTGAATAAAATGGGCAATTTAGGTAAATAGCAGTTATTACAATTGAGCTTATGATTTACCTTGATTATCCTTTTAATAGAATAACAGGTTATGAAAAGCAAAAGAACTCTGTTTCAGGAATAAAGGCTGACATATGAACAGTTATAAATGAAGACTGCAGTTCAGTGTACAAAGCAAGTACATGCAAAACAGATGGGGTTTAAATAAGATCTCCCATAATATACAAGGTTAACAGTCTAAGCACAGCGGTTTGATTTAGACAAAGCCTTAGTTTTACTTTGTGGAAAGTAGATTTTACTGCAGCAAACGTTTAGTTAGCAAAGTTGTAACAGGAGAGGCAGACATGCACTTCGAGGGTTAATGCAGCAAGCAATTAGAGGTGTTTGTTTCTTAACAGCAACTTATGAGCAGTTTATGAAGCAGCAAACAGATTTATGAAGCAGCAGAAAGTTTATGTAGCAGCAGTAATAATAAGTTGCTAAAGTTCAGAGCTGACACATATACTTGCATTTAAGTTGTTTAAAGGAAGCAAAGCTGTGAATGCAGCTGGTCCAGTGATGGCTGTTAGTAACAGAGAGGAGCTTGCAGGTCCGTTGTAGATAGCTGAAAGGTATCCGGATATGATGAGTGTCAGCTGGAGGTTGAGCTGCAGTTGGTAAATAGAAACTCCAGAGAAAAGCAGGAAGCTTGAAACAATGACAAAGATCATCTAAAACTTAGAGATTGCAACAAAATATTCAAGCAGTAAAAGGAAGCAGGAAGTGACCTTAAAAAAAAAAGGAAAAGAAGGTAAGCCTGATGAAACAGCTTGTTTGCTGAGAAACGCGTCGCTTGATTTAATTCTTTTAAAAGTAAAGCATATTATATTTTTATAAACACTTGCTTTTGTGCATTATTTGGACCAATTCTGGTCCCCTGGACTTCTGCTGACTGCCTCCTGTGGGAACCTTGTCATAGTCTGTTGGGTGACCGTATTGATCCCATCCTGCTTGATTAGCATCACTGAAGATGTTTTACCAAATGTGAGTACATTATCAACTATACACAGTACTATCTCCTGGGTCCAAACTGTACTAGGCCATATAGGCACCTCTGTGTCTCTTTGTATTTCTATCACAGATTAATCTTCCCTATCCAAGAGGTCGGTCTGTTGGGTGACTGTGATTGATCCCAGACTGCTTCTATTGCACTAACTGGAGTGCTCCTTAAATTGTGAGTTTGCATTGACACAACTAAATTCACATTCACTGTGTTGAACAAACAATATTGGGCCATGTGGCGCATCTGTCTTCTTTCTGTTTTGTAGATCATCTCCATAGGATCCTGGCCGGGTTCTTTACAGATTGCTGCCTAAGATTATCTTCATTCTACTCCTCAGAGACTTTTATTTTATATATTTGGAATTGTTTTAGTACTACTAACTGTCATTGAACTGATTGAGATATATTTCATGATATTTTCATCAATAGATCTGATATTTATTATATTGACATACGAGGTATTTTACACTTGTTTACCTTAGGGCGCCCCCTATCTTATAGGATATACAAGGAAAAGAAGGAGCAATGCTTAAGGTGGTATGTAGAGTTCTTACAGGTAATGCTTAAGGTGGTAGTTAGAGTTCTTACACCCGGAGACAATGGAAGGAGACCCAAAGGTCTCATCACTCAAACAGACAGTACACGTCAAGAGTAAGAGCTGTATCTAGATACACTATAAATAGCGTATGCACACACCTGCAAGGTGCCAAGAGCTGCAACTGGTTTCAAACTTAAAACCCTCCGCATGCTAGACAGCCTATTCTGATAAAAGCTCTTGGATCAAGCCCACAAGGGCAATCCAGAGCCCTAAAACCGAAGGCCAAACTGCGGCAATGGGGCGCTAAGCCCTCCAACCCTCCACCGCATGGGGGAGGAAAACACTAGGTTCTGATGATATCAGATGTCAGATAGAGTGACGCAGAGGAAAAACTCCCCTGACCCGGTCATCTATGACTGAAGGCTATAAGGACTGAAAGAATCCTTCCTGCCTTACGGACCCACAGGTCCTCTCGAATGCTTAGTTGAACATGAAAACCAATGATAAAATGAGCACTCAGCGCTTCTACTGTACCAGCCGAGCAGAACAGTGCCACGTGTCTAAACAGCCGCAAGACCGAACAAACCCAACAGGACCAGTCTGCACTTAGGGTCCTAACCGGCAAGCTGCATAAATTCTCCCTTATAGGGGGGAAAAAACAAAACAGACATTATAATAGGACTAACATGTCCAAAACAACTTCCGATGAAGAACAAAGAGTATCGATCCCAGAAGGTTCCCAAAGAAAACAAAACCAAATAAAAGACATCCCATCGGATACAAATAATATATAAGGCAACCCGGAGGTTAGCACCCAAAAATACACAGGCCTACCCGCAGGACCAGCCAAACGAAGCCCTATCTTCCAAAAAACTGGGAAAGATATTAATCAAATGACTATCAGGAGATTACCTCATCCCCATATGTCTAACTGAAAAACATGACTGTGCAATACGCCAAACCACGCAATCCTGTAACGAAAGGCACAACACTCAGGGACAGTTACACCCGTGGGGAATTGTAGAGGCCCTCCCCAAGGCGTAAGGCATGGAACAATAGGGCACAAGCACATTCTCAAATAAACATCTGGACACTGCAGACGAACAATCGTCAACATTATGCGGAAGCGAAAACGTGCTGCAACCTCCGGGGGGGAACACGCCACCCTGCATGGAGGAATCATAAACTGGGTTACCCGCATGTGTAGAAGTATAGATTGGTAGGGAACTTGCCTCTTGGAGGACAGGACCCCCAGAGGTGGATGGCTCAGCTGTCCCTTGACTCCCCGAGCCCGAGGAACAAGGCGCACTTATATGGCATACGGAGCAAAACTGGTTGACATGTGTCAACGAGGCCAATCCGGACTTGTCACAGGACACAGAATCTGAAATCAAAATAGTCTCAATATCCTCCGTAACTGAATCTGAAATTAGCACAGTCTCAGCATCAGAATCCTCCATAACTGGATAGAGGATATATAAATATGGACCAAAGTAGTAAAACGAAAACGGCACCTGACACCCACAATGGCTGGGGCACTCACCACCTCCTATGACCAGACCCCTGCGGACTAGAATATTTCCTTCACCACACGGTCGGAAATGCAGAAATGGAAAACGGAACGTAACCACACCCAATCACAAGGTGAACTGTACAGTCCAAAAAAGTGTGCCCAACCAAAAGGCTGCGTCACTTACAAAGGCCTCAATGTTCCAATCTACGAGCCCATAAATATCACACATAAGCAGGTTGAATCACATAAACATGATTATAAACCCCCTGTTCAATAATCCTCCTCAGGAGATATTAACCCTTGATTCCAAGATACTATAAGAGATTCACTGAGACCCTTATGTTAAGTTAGACCCGCAAGGTGGTAGCCTCCCGGGAAAACATTCACATTACAGTACATTCAGAAATAAAGTAAAATTAAACTATCTTACCGGAATCTACGCCATGGAACAGGAACACGGCCTTTCAAGTGTGACGGATAGTAGCATCGCCTCTGCCATAGACTTGAGACAAGAAAGCAGGCAGCGGAGCGAAGTTCCACAACGCCAATTGCTTGAGGAGCTGGTAACATGAGTCAGGATGGTTTCGCAGAAAGACTCTCCCTGCATCTCCAGACTCTAACTTTAATCCAAGCCCTTATTGAGAGAATGGCAGGACTACTTAAAACTCCTGTCCCATGCTGAAGAGTACTACCCTCCATAAGAGACAAAAAACAAAAATTAAAAATTCTGACACTTCTCTGCCAACCTCCTGGGACAAAAGACAAAGAATGACTGGGAGATGAGGGGAGTGGGAGGAGTATTTAAGCCTTTGGCTGGGGTGTCTTTGCCTCCTCCTGGTGGCCAGGTTCTTAATTCCCAAAAGTAATGAATGCGGCTGTGGACTCTTTCCATTTAAGAAGAAAATAAAGTAAACTGGTCACGAAACCTGCTAGGCATATATTAGCTATACATAAACATAGTTGCCAAGTTTTTTTTTTTTTATCACAAATATGGCTTAATGTATAAATAGGTTTTACATTGTATACACTTTCTTCACCTACTCCTCCCCAACAATACTTCCTGCTTTCCCAGTCTTTGACGATTAGAGCAGTCCAGCCCACTTTATATGTAGCTCTGAAGCTCGCATATCCACTAAAAAGGATTTGTATTTGCCGAATGCGCAGATTATAGCGTGGGTGTGTTAGAAAAAGGGTTGGCCCCCCGGGGGGCAATGTTGATTAGAGGATTGTTGAATCATCATGCGTGACGAAAAATTACAATAATGTTGGTGGAGAAACGGCGGTAATATTTTTTTGTTTAACACGTTTAATATTGAAAATATAAGCCTTGATTAGTATTATGAATTAAACTTATGCTTATTTGTGCTAAACTTCCAATTACCGTTGCGCACTCTGCTCGACTTTACATTCACTTTAAGCCAGCATTCTACCCATATCATAATTTTTTAGTCTAGACCAAGGAGAAACAGTTTGTGTTTTTTTGTTTTTGCATAGAACAGTGTCAAATGCTTTGCTGAAATCTAGATATGCTACATCAACTGCTCTACCCTGGTCTAATACTTTTGTTACATAATCAAAGTCTCTACCCTGGTCTAATACTTTTGTTACATAATCAAAGTCTCTACCCTGGTCTAATACTTTTGTTACATAATCAAAGTCAATTAGATTAGTCTAACATAATCTCCCTGAAGTAAAACCCTGTTTGTCTTTATGCAAGTCATAATTATTTTGTTTCAGAGAGTTTCCATTAATTTCCCTACTACTGAAGTTAAACTGACTAGTCTGTAGTTACCAGATTCTTTCCTACCGCCCTTTTATGAAAAGGTACTACATTCACTATTCTCAAATCATCTGGAAAAACTCCTGTCAATAGTGATTAATTAAGCAGATCAGTTAATGGGGTAGCTTGTACAGATCAAAGTTCCTTGTATGAATATTATCAGGACCAACTGACATTTTTACAATTATTTTTGATAATGCCAATATATACTGTTAAATAAAGGTAGATTATCAATGTTGCTTTTGACAACACAAAAATACAGTGTTAATCTTTTTAGTATGCTGACAGCCATTAAAATGGGTGCTGAAAAGGGCTGTCTCTTCTGTCTTGTTTATAAACTAGTACATTATGGACTAGATTACAATGGATCGCAAAGATATTAGCACTATTGAGCGATAACACCACTCAAGTTAAATCAATATCAGTCTTATTATTGAGCTTGAATTACAAGTTAATACATAAAATGCTAGTGCGTGAGCAAAAGACTCAGGCGGGCTAACATTTGGAGGTAAGACAGCAACAGCAGTGCTAACCAACTTCCTTTTCCCATAGACTTCTATGGGGCGGGCCACAAAAGTCTCTTCTGGCTTTCACTCTTGCTCTAACCCAAAGGTGCGCTAGGACAACTACACTAAACTGAAGCTGCATTAATAAATACTTTAAATACCTTTGTTCTTCACTTAGAAGAAAATGCTCTTTTTAATTTTAAATAAATATATCTATATATTGATGTTCGTGTATGTATATGCATATATATATATATATATACTGTATATATATATATATACATATATATATATATATACACATCTATAGCTATCTATCTCTCTCTCTCTCTCAAAAAAAATATATATACATGCACACACATATATACATAAACAGTACTGTGCAAATGTCTTAGGCCACCATTAGATTTGTTGTTTTAGCAATGGTATAATGACCATATATAATTATTTCTCATTCTCTTTATTAGAATACAACCAGAAAATAACAAGATATTTGTATGCAGTATTAAAAAAAAATAACAAAATCAGAAAAACAGCTTCTATAGGCTAAAGTGGCAAGAATTTAGTGTGACCTCCCCTTACACTTGAGCAATAGCAGGAACCTGACTCTCGTAAACCTAAATGGAATGGAACCCTAATTAATTTCATTGCGAACACCTGTATTTGTCCTACTATTTCATGTCAAAATGACTGTTGTGAAAAAAGGTCTATTACACCAGGTTTGTGCAAGACATTACATTCACATGTGGTATGAGTTTAATTCATTGGAAGCTTGCTAATAAGACCAACTTTCAATCACATCATTCCATTCAAAATGCCAAAGATCAAAGAATTTGACAGACATAAAATCATACTTTTGCATCAGTAAGGCCACTCTCAACGGGAAATCAGCAAACAAACTGAATACTCAAGACGTGGTATTCAAGCTGTAACAAAGAAATTTGAAGAATCAGGAGAGGTTAAGGTAAAAAAAAGGACTGGAAGGCCAAGAAAACTTTCAAAATCTGATGAGAAGTTTCTCAGAGTTTCTTCTTTGACAGACCAGAAGAAGTCAAGCAAGGACCTTGCTCAGGATCTGGCAGCTTCATAGGCATGCCAAGTTGATCCTTCTATAGTCCGAAGAAGCTTGATCAGGAATGGTCTTGTGGAATGGTAGAAGACAAGAACCACTTTTTCGGAAGGGGAACAGGGTGAAAAAGGCTAACATATGCTAAAGCTCACAAAGATTGGAATAAAGATCAGGGGAAAAGAGTATTATGAAGTGACCAATCCAAGCTTGAACTTTTTGGGTCAAATCGTCGACAATATGTGAGAAGAAGAGTTGGAGAGAGATGGAAGAATGAGTGCTTGCGGCCTTCTGTGAAACATGGGGGACGGTCTGTCCTGGTTTGGGGCTGCATTTCTGCCAGTGGTGTTGGCGATATTGTCCCAATGGAATCATGAATACTGAAAAGAGCATACAGGTTTTGATTCATAATGCCATTCCTTCTTGAAAGCGCCTGATTGGGATTCGTTTTAGTTTTCAGAATGATAACACCTCCAAGCACACTGCTAATGCAGTGAAATCATATTTGGAAAGAAAAAAAGCAGATAAAACACTGACAGTCATGGACTGGCCTCCACAGAGTCCAAACCTAAATAATATAGAGGCAGTATGGGATCACCTGGACAGACAAAGAAATAAAAGACAACCTAGATCTAAAGAAGAACTCTGGGAATTGCTGAAAGAAGCCTGGTATAGAAGATTACATAGAAGATTACATTAGAACACTTCAGGACAGTCTCCCCAAAAGAGTTCAGGATGTGCTTAGTGCCAAGGGAGATCACACAAAATACTGACTTTTGCCTGAAGAAGTCATTTTGTTCTGAAAATTGTTTTTTTTTTTATATTTTGTGTACATATATATATGTGTGTATACATACAAATGTAAACATATAAACACATACATACATACACCATACAAATATATACATATTATATATACACTTTTGAGCCCTTCACATGCGAGAGAAACAGATAACTTTCAATTTGTAATACGAGTGATGTTTAGCTTGGTCGCAATATCCACTGAACGTATAGGGCGTGCTAATGCTAGCGTGGTCCTGCGATACTGATAGAGCACCCTGTGCTATCAATAGCGCTCCACTTTTAATCTATGCCTATATATTTTAGGAACCCTGACAATAACAATCACAAGCTTAAAGGGATAATTTAATCAAAATTAAACTTTCATGATTCAGATAGAGCATGCAATTTTAAGAAACTTTTTAATGAACTCATATTATCACTTTTACTTGTCAAACACTCCATAACCTCTGCTAAATAAAAAATGCTTTCTGAACCTGTATTTGCTGAAACTGTGGTGAGTGTTTTACCCTTGGATATCTGTTGGGATATAACAAGGTTCTGTTTGGGCGAATGAAATTGCAACCAATAATGGTCATTAAAAGCCATCCATAGTGGTAACATAATATATGAATTGGTAACAATGCTAAGAAGACAAACAGAAATAATAGAAATAGAATCATATAGTGTGAGTGGAATCTATAAGATAAATAATATTCTCCTTTAAATGCAGATTATCAGATTGTAATTAACTTGTGTGCTAGAGTTAGCTGTCATATTTTTGTCTCTTCTGCTTCAACCTGAGAAATATGGCAGATCTGTTGTCTAAATAATAATTTGTGAAGCTTTATAAAAGATAGAAGTGAGACAAAACTACAGGGATGCATGGTGAGCCACATCCTTAAAGCTCAAATAACAAAGTTATCTCTCAAAAGTGCTTATCACATCTGTTCCTATTGTAAAAGCTGCAAGCATCAGCATGAATACAAGTTGTGGGAAAAGTTGCCCACTAGGAAAATAGAGGTTTCCTTAATTCTGGGAAACTCTTGTAAGACTTTTGAGTTAATATGACACAAGGTTCCCATCGTTGGTGGTCCCACCCATAAAGTAAAAATAAAATGACTATCTTTGGATGCAAACACGACAATTTCCTAAATAAATAGTCACTATATATATATATATATATATATATATATATATATATATATATATATATATATATATATATATATTATCCGTGAGTACACCCCTCACATTTTTGTAAATATTTTATTATATCTTTTCATGTGACAACACTGAAGAAATGACACTTTACTACAATGTAAAGTAGTGACTGTATAGCCTGTATAACAGTGTAAATTTACTGTCCCCTCAAAATAACTCAACACACAGCCATTAATGTCTAAACTGTTGGCAACAAAAGTGAGTACACCCCTAAGTGGAAATGTCCGAATTGGGCCCAATTAGCCATTTTCCCTCCCCAGTGTCATGTGACTCATTAGTGTTACAAGGTCTCAGGTGTGAATGAGGAGCAGGTGTGTTAAATTTGGTGTTATCGCTCTCACACTCTCTCATACTGGTCACTGGATGTTCAATATGGCACCTCATGGCAAAGAACTCTCTGAGAATCTGAAAAAAAGAATTGTCGCTCTACATAAAGATGGCATAGGCTATAAGAAAATTGCCAAGACCCTGAAACTGAGCTGCAGCATGGTGGGCAAGACCATACAGCGGTTTCACAGGACAGGTTCCAGTCAAAACAGGCCTCGCCATGGTCGACCAAAGAAGTTGAGTGCATGTGCTCAGCGTTATATCCAGAGGTTGTCTTTTGGAAATAGACGTATGAGTGCTGCCAGCATTGCTGCAGAGGTTGAAGGGGTGGGGGGTCAGCCTGTCAGTGCTCAGACCATACATCGTACACTGCATCAAACAATCTGATTGGCGACAACGCCTTTAAAACCTAACTACTTCCTTTTACTCATTGCTTAGTAATTTTTTACCTGAAGCCTACCTGATCCAGATTTCCTGAATTCATTGGGGAATATTTAAGCTTACTGACACTATATTAATAATTAAGTCATTGTTGTTTTTTCAACTTACAGAAGCCTCATAATCTGCTTATCTTACGCAGCTTGGAAATACTACAAAAGTTAAATGATTAACCGCAGATCTACTTATTCCATCTAACCGCTTAATACCTGCAAGCATTGCCCGGATTACTTAAACAAAACATCTTTCCTCATTGCCTTATTCAATACCTGTAAGGAATCAGCAATAATACCGGACCGGACCAACGGCTCTACATTCTCCTCCTCTCTGTGACGTCAGACGCTACCGATCGCGGTAAGAGTAATTTCTTCCAATTCCTCCTCTCACAGAAAGACCGCTGCAGCTCCTGTATTACCGATAGAAACTATCTCCAAAATCCTCTAATAACTATCGCCTACAGCCTTCTACAACTACTAACTGATCTGGGATCACAGCGGTCGCAGGTGTAATTAAAAGAGCAAGCAAGCAAGGTAAAGAAAGACATTTTACTAAAAGTATTTGAACTGATTGAATAATACAAAGACTGTTTCTTAAGCCTGAAAAGTACAGATTCATTCATTCAAAGGACTGTTTATCCAATATTTCCTCTATTTGAAGTTATTATTTCAGTATTACCTGAGTATTATTTTATTTGCTGCAAATTCCTGGACTTTGGTTTCTATTATTTTCCTCTAGTTTAAGTATATAAACTAGAGTTATTTGTATATGAAGTAATATACAGAGTTAACCCTTTACTAAACTTCACTTTATATATACTGAATCCTTTTTCCTATAAAGGATTTCACATTATTCAGTGAAACACTACAAATATTTAAAGGTACAGCAGTTGTGTTCCTTAAAAGGTTTTTGTACCTCATAGCATGAGTGCTGCCAGCACTGGGGAGCTACAATTCATTTAGGGAACCATGAATGCCAATATGTACTGTGACATACTGAAGCAGAGCATGATCCCCTCCCTTCAGAGACTGGGCTGCAGGGCAGTATTCCAACATGATAACGACCCCAAACACACCTCCAAGATGACCACTGTCTTGCTAAAGAAGCTGAGGGTAAAGGTGATGGACTGCCAAGCATGTCTCCAGAGCTAAACCCTATTGAGCATCTGTGGGGCATCCTCAAACGGAAGGTGGGGGAGCACAAGGTCTCTATCTTCCACAAGCTCTGTGATATCATCATGGAGGAGTGCAAGAGGATGTTAGTGGCAACCTGTGAAGCTCTGGTGAACTCCATGCCCAAGAGGGTTAAGGCAGTACTGGAAGGTTTTTGTACCTCATAGCATGAGTGCTGCCAGCACTGGGGAGCTACAATTCATTTAGGGAACCATGAATGCCAATATGTACTGTGACATACTGAAGCAGAGCATGATCCCCTCCCTTCAGAGACTGGGCTGCAGGGCAGTATTCCAACATTATAACGACCCCAAACACACCTCCAAGATGACCACTGTCTTGCTAAAGAAGCTGAGGGTAAAGGTGATGGACTGCCAAGCATGTCTCCAGAGCTAAACCCTATTGAGCATCTGTGGGGCATCCTCAAACGGAAGGTGGGGGAGCACAAGGTCTCTATCTTCCACAAGCTCTGTGATATCATCATGGAGGAGTGCAAGAGGATGTTAGTGGCAACCTGTGAAGCTCTGGTGAACTCCATGCCCAAGAGGGTTAAGGCAGTACTGGAAAATAATGGTGGCCACACAAAATATTGACACTTTGGGCCCAATTTGGATATTTCCACTTAGGGGTGTACTCACTTTTGTTGCCAATGGTTTAGACATTAATGGCTGTGTGTTGTTATTTTGAGGGGACAGCGAATTTACACTGTTATACAGGCATGTTACAATACTGCCCTGCGGCCCATGCAGACCAATTTGACGCAGTGTGCTATGACGCTGAGCACATGCACTCAACTTCTTTGGTTGATCATGGAGAGGCCTGTTCTGAGTGGAACCTGTCCTGTGAAACTGCTGTATGGTCTTGCCCACGTGCTGCAGCTCAGTTTCAGGGTCTTGGCAATCTTCTTATAGTCTAGGTCATCTTTATGTAGAGCAACAAATTTTTTTTTCAGATCCTCAAAGAGTGCCATGTTGAACTTCCAGAGACCAGTATGAGAGAGTGTGGGAGCAATAACGTCAAATTTAACACACCTGCTCCCCATTCACACCTGAGACCTTGTAACACTAACGAGTCACATGACACCGGGGAGGGAAAATGGCTAATGGGGCCCAAATTGAACATTTCCACTTAGTGGTGTACTCACTTTTGTTGCCAACGGTTTAGACATTAATGGCTGTGTGTTGAGTTATTTTGAGGGGACAGCAGATTTACACTGTTATACAAGCTGTACATTCACTACTTTACATTGTAGCAAAGTGTCATTTCTTCAGTGTTGTCACATGAAAAGATATAATAAAATATTTACAAAAATGTGAGAGGGGGTACTCACTTTTGTGAGATACTGTGTATGTATGTATATATATATATATATATATATATATATATATATATATATATATATATATATATATACAGGGAGTGCAGAATTATTAGGCAAGTTGTATTTTTGAGGATTAATTTTATTATTGAACAACAACCATGTTCTCAATGAACCCAAAAAACTCATTAATATCAAAGCTGAATAGTTTTGGAAGTAGTTTTTAGTTTGTTTTTAGTTATAGCTATTTTAGGGGGATATCTGTGTGTGCAGGTGACTATTACTGTGCATAATTATTAGGCAACTTAACAAAAAACAAATATATACCCATTTCAATTATTTATTTTTACCAGTGAAACCAATATAACATCTCAACATTCACAAATATACATTTCTGACATTCAAAAACAAAACAAAAACAAATCAGTGACCAATATAGCCACCTTTCTTTGCAAGGACACTCAAAAGCCTGCTATCCATGGATTCTGTCAGTGTTTTGATCTGTTCACCATCAACATTGCGTGCAGCAGCAACCACAGCCTCCCAGACACTGTTCAGAGAGGTGTACTGTTTTCCCTCCTTGTAAATCTCACATTTGATGATGGACCACAGGTTCTCAATGGGGTTCAGATCAGGTGAACAAGGAGGCCATGTCATTAGATTTTCTTCTTTTATACCCTTTCTTGCCAGCCACGCTGTGGAGTACTTGGACGCGTGTGATGGAGCATTGTCCTGCATGAAAATCATGTTTTTCTTGAAGGATGCAGACTTCTTCCTGTACCACTGCTTGAAGAAGGTGTCTTCCAGAAACTGGCAGTAGGACTGGGAGTTGAGCTTGACTTCATACTCAACCCGAAAAGGCCCCACAAGCTCATCTTTGATGATACCAGCCCAAACCAGTACTCCACCTCCACCTTGCTGGCGTCTGAGTCGGACTGGAGCTCTCTGCCCTTTACCAATCCAGCCACGGGCCCATCCATCTGGCCCATCAAGACTCACTCTCATTTCATCAGTCCATAAAACCTTAGAAAAATCAGTCTTGAGATATTTCTTGGCCCAGTCTTGACGTTTCAGCTTGTGTGTCTTGTTCAGTGGTGGACGTCTTTCAGCCTTTCTTACCTTGGCCATGTCTCTGAGCATTGCACACCTTGTGCTTTTGGGCACTCCAGTGATGTTGCAGCTCTGAAATATGGCCAAACTGGTGGCAAGTGGCATCTTGGCAGCTGCACGCTTGACTTTTCTCAGTTCATGGGCAGTTATTTTGCGCCTTGGTTTTTCCACACGCTTCTTGCGACCCTGTTGACTATTTTGAATGAAACGCTTGATTGTTCGATGATCACGCTTCAGAAGCTTTGCAATTTTAAAAGTGCTGCATCCCTCTGCAAGATATCTCACTATTTTTTACTTTTCTGAGCCTGTCAAGTCCTTCTTTTGACCCATTTTGCCAAAGGAAAGGAAGTTGCCTAATAATTATGCACACCTGATATAGGGTGTTGATGTCATTAGACCACACCCCTTCTCATTACAGAGATGCACATCACCTAATATGCTTAATTGGTAGTAGGCTTTCGAGCCTATACAGCTTGGAGTAAGACAACATGCATAAAGAGGATGATGTGGTCAAAATACTC
This sequence comes from Bombina bombina, assembly GCF_027579735.1. Lineage (NCBI taxonomy): Eukaryota > Metazoa > Chordata > Amphibia > Anura > Bombinatoridae > Bombina > Bombina bombina. The sequence goes on along the minus strand of NC_069501.1, from coordinate 561,165,851 downwards.
ATTTGCCTAATAATTCTGCACTCCCTATATATATATATATATATATATATATATATATATATATATATATATATATATATGAGCGTGTGTGTGTCTTCTTTGAGTGGATTCTGCACCATAGCTTCAACAGGAGTCTAGTTAATTGTTCAGTAAGTTGCTACTGCAAGATCTGATACGGCTGTTCTGCAAGTTCCCAAGAGGGATAAAAAAAATGTTCGATGTTCAAAAAAGTTCAAGTACACATAGGGATATGAACAGTGTTTCTGGAGGCCAATGTGAGGCAACAGTAGCAGAAAAAACACTGGGAATGCAATTCACTTTCAACTTACTACTTAGAGCTTGGTATCAAAAACTTGTCAGCATGAAGAGAAATCCCTAAAGATAGGAGCAAAGATATCTTTAGGGTTGTAAGAAAGCACTGGTATCTACTGTCAAAATACAATCCTGGAGTAGAATCCTTTAAATTGCCACCTATGCCCTCATACAGTAGGGTAAAGAACTTTGGGATAACTTAGGGCGGATGTGGGTACAACTAAACCTACCGCTATTAACTATCTAACTACTCCCAATAAAGGATGTTACACTTGCTTGCATTGTGTTCAATGTAATTCTGTTATTAAAGGTAAATATTTGGCTCAAAATGACAAAAGAAAGCAACTTAAAATTAATGGCCTATATACCTGTTAGACAGATTACGTCATCTATCTCCTAAAATGCCCATGTGGGCTATGTTACATTGGCGAGACCACCCAGGCCATTAGGGATAGATTTGGTCAACACAAAACCTCAATCAGATCCAAAGATATGACTTTGCCAGTTTCAGCACATTATATACAAATGGGTCATGCTGTCAGTCAGCTCCGTTTTCAGGTCATTGACCATAATCCCCAATATAGGAGAGGGGGGAATAGAAAAATCAGATTAAAACAAAAGGAGGTATGGTGATTCAAATTTTTGAATACTCTCTATCCATACGGTCTGAATAGGGACTATGATTTGCATTTGTTTTATAATTTTGTATTTCTGTTACTGATACCACTAGATGTCATTATTTTATTGTATGTCTAACCTGGATAGGTAGGGGTTAATATGAATTAAAAAGCAATGTGTGATTTGATTGGTTCAGATAGCCTTTTTAAATGTCTGCATTCACCTGTTCTAAATATGCATGATTAAGGACCATGTAGGTCTGAAACGTCGCTTTTTTAGGTTTTGTATCTAAATAGCTTGGTATAAAAAACTTGTCAGCATGAAGAGAAATCCCCAAAGATAGGAGCAAAGATATCTTTAGGGTTGTAAGAAAGCACTGGTATCTACTGTCAAAATACAATCCTGAAGTAGAATCCTTTAAATTGCCACCTATGCCCTCATACCGTAGGGTAAAGAACCTTAGGGATAACTTAGGGCGGATGTGGGTACAACTAAACCTACTGCTATTAACTATCTAACTACTCCCACCCAGGCCATTAGGGATAGATTTGGTCAACACAAAACCTCAATCAGATCCAAAGATATGACTTTGCCAGTTTCAGCACATTTTACACAAATGGGTCATACTGTCAGCTCCATTTTCAGGTCATTGACCATATTCCCCAATATAGGAGAGGGGGGAATAGAAAACTCAGATTAAAACAAAAGGAGGTGTGGTGGATCAAATTTTTGAATACTCTTTATCCATACGGTCTGAATAGGGACTATGATTTGCATTTTTTTTTATAATTTTGTATTTCTGTTACTGATACCACTAGATGTCATTATTTTATTGTATGTCTAACCTGGATAGGTAGGGGTTAATATGAATTAAAAAGCAATGTGTGATTTAATTGGTTCAGATAGCCTTTTTAAATGTCTGTGTTCACCTGTTCTAAATATGCATGATTAAGGACCATGTAGGTCTGAAACGTCGCTTTTTTAGGTTTTGTATCTAAATAGCTTGGTATCAAAAACTTGTCAGCATGAAGAGAAATCCCCAAAGATAGGAGCAAAGATATCTTTAGGGTTGTAAGAAAGCACTGGTATCTATTGTCAAAATACAATCCTGAAGTAGAATCATTTAAATTGCCACCTATACCCTCATACCGTAGGGTAAAGAACCTTAGGGATAACTTAGGGCGGATGTGGGTACAACTAAACCTACCGCTATTAACTATCTAACAACTCCCAATAAAGGATGTTACACTTGCTTGCATTGTGTTCAATGTAATTCTGTTATTAAAGGTAAATATCTGGCTCTAAATGACAAAAGAAAGCAACTTAAAATTAATGACCTATATACCTGTCAGACAGATTACGTCATCTCTCTCCTAAAATGCCCATGTGGGCTGTTACATTGGCAAGAGCACCCTGGACGTTAGGGATAGATTTTGTCAACACAATACCTCAATAAGATCCAAAGATGTGACTCTGCCAGTTTCAGCACATTTTACACAAATGGGTCATACTGTCAGTCAGCTCTGTTTTCAGGTCATTGACCATATTCCCCAATATAGGAGAGGGGGGGGGAATAGAGAACTCAGATGAAAACAAAAGGAGGTATAGTGGATTCAATTTTGAATACTCTTCATTCATACTGAATAGGGACTATGATTTGCATTTGATTTTATACTTTTGTATTTCTGCTTCTGATACCACTAGATGTCACTATTTTATTGTATGTCTAACCTGGATAGGTAGGGGTTAATATGAATTAAAAAGCAATGTGTGGTTTGATTGGTTCAGATAGCCTTTTTAAATGTCTGTGTTCACCTGTTCTAAATATGCCTGATTAAGGACCATGTAGATCCAAAACGTCGCTTTTTTAGGTTTTGAATCTAAATAAAGACAAAAATCACCTTTAAAAACATTTATGGTGCTGTCACATTGCATATATGGACTGTAATTTTTTGGAGGAACACAGATACTCCATTGTGACAGGCACACATTACGGATATTATATTTGTATTTAGTGCTAGACTTAATTTGTACATTTTGATATATTATATATATATATATTATTTTTTATAGCATTATATTGCACTGTAGGTGCTTTCCTTCACATCAGGAACCATGCATAGTGATAAACAGACTTTTTAAAATTCTTTGAGGGACCTCACAGTTCTGTTAAATAATTTCAAAAGACCAAAGAGCTTCAGAGAATCAGGCCATTAGTCTTCTCTGTCTAGCACTACATTTAGGAATGCATTTTTTAAATATAACATTTGTATTTTGCTATGTAAAATGGATCTTGCAGGGTCAGAAAGTGGGCCGATCAAAAGCACTCCAAGGGTGAGTTTAATTTTTTTTAATTACCTTGTTATATAAATTTGTATCAACATTTAAACCTGAACTTTTTAAAACAATTAAAAAATGAATATAAGACTGTAACCAAACTGAATTGAATGAAGTGACAGAATGAGATTTTTAACTATATACGCTTCAAGAGTTCATGTTTTAGTAGTGCTGGGAGCCTCCATGAAATATCTTGTAGTGGACTGCAATAAAGATTTCCATAGAGTCTTATTACTTTTAATTAAAAGTACATGAAACCAAAAAATTTTATTTCATGATTCAGATAGAGAATACAATTTTACACAACATTCCTATTTACTTCTATTGTCTAATTTGCTTCATTTTTTAGATATCCTTTGTTGAAGAAATAGTAATGCACATGGGGAGCCAATCCCACGAGGCATCTATGTGCTGCCACCAATCAGCAGCTACTGAGCCTATCTAGATATACTTTTCAACAAAGGATACAAAGAGAATGAATCAAATTAGACAAAGTAAATTGGAAAGTTGTTTAAAATTGTATGCTCTTTCTAAATCATGAAAGAACATTTTTGGGTTTCATGTCCCTTTAAGGCAAATGTATAACTATAACACTATGGTTAAATATAAACATATGTCAAACACAATGGGGCCTATCTATCAAGCTCCGAACGGAGCTTGATGTCCCGTGTTTCTGGCGAGCCTGCAGGCTCGCCATAAACAGCAGTTATGTAGCAGCGGTCTAAAGACCCTGTCCGTCTGCTCTGAATTCAACCCGAGTGAGTACGATCGGGTTGTCTGACAACCCCTACTGACGGCCAAATGGCCGCGAGTCTGCAGGGGGCGGCGTTGCACCAGCAGCTCTTGTGAGCTGCTGGTGCAATGCTGAATACGGAGAGCATATTGCTCTTCGCATTCAGCGAGGTCTTGCGGACCTGATCCGCACTGTCGAATCAGGTCCGCAAGACCTATGATACATAGGCCTCAATATATTATTTGCAAGACATTGTGCTGACATAGGGGATGATGCAATTTAATTCTTAGACCCAACTCTCCTTCCACTACAATTTATACTCAACTACAGCACTGTATTAAATAATCATAAAGAAAATATAGACATAGAATAATATATACATTTCTTAAAAATGCCCATGGTTACAGGATCTGCTGATCTCCCAATTTTTTTTTTTTTTTGAGTTGTGACCTTGTTCACCCTCCCACCCTAAATCACTAAAACACACATTTTTAGTTCTACTTTTTCTTGTGTGCACTAAAACTATGACACACATTCTTAGTTCTGCTATTTCCCAGGAACCACAAAAAGTAGTGCAAAGGGCAACCTGTGGCCCATGGGCCACTAATTGGTCATACCTGATTAAAGGAAAACATTTTCCCTCCCAGGTGCTGCCTTTGACAAATGCTGCCTGATCTTAATGGGCTAAACAACCTTTGGACATCACCTCACTGCTCCAATATCAGCCATGTCACAAAGAGAAACATCTCTCACCTCAGTCATTTTGGGTTTCCTCTCTCTTGAAGGCACCAATAGGCTCCTGTCTGTCTGTAAAGCATCAGCCATAGAGTAGATCTCAATGGAATTCTTCTGCTTTGATCTCAGGAGGGATAGAGCTTCTCTAGTGGAGACACCAGGAAGGTTTGGGTTGTATAAACTGATGCACCAGCTAGCGTAAACAGAAGCCCTTCGGTCATTTTGCTGGGCATGATTTGGCTTCACATAGTTCAAGTAGCACCAACTGACATTTGTAGTTGTATGAAGGGTTGGGAAACTCTGTACCTTTCTAGCCTGTGTACCTCCTTGCTGGCTCAAGTCTCCAAGACTGGCAGATGTCCCAGAGGTGGAAGCAGTAAATGAGGAAGAGGGCTCTAAGATGTCTGCAAAATCCTCTGTTTTGATCTGTACTTTGCATGTGTACTTTTGTTCCTTATATTTCTCAGGCGACTTGCTGTTTGAAGGCCCAGGAAGTGTTGGAGTTAATGGGCTTTGACTTTTTTCTTTCACAGCAAAGTTTTCAGGGGCAACAGAAGGTTGTGCTAGAATTTCAGTGCTGCGTTGAATTCTGGTAACCAAAGAAGTAATATCTGATGTCTTACTCTCTAAAAAGTCTGTATGTGCCCCAGACAAAGGTTTCAAGATTTCCCCCAGACCTTCATTGTCTGAAATCTCTTCCTCTTTTACTCTTTTCTGTTGTTGTGTTTCCATGGTGAGCTCCAGACTACCAGCTGGAGACAACATACGCTTGCTTCCTCCAACAGATGAGGAACTTCCATCCAACCCAAGATGACTATCAACTGCTGGTTTGAAAGGGATATAACTGCTGGATTGTGTTGTTGGAAATGGCACATGGAGGTACGGAGCTTGGTAAAGGTTGCTCTGATCTTCTGGCAAGATATGTGCCAAGTCAAAACCCTTGGATTTGCTTTCATTAAATGTCCGCAGCACAGCAGAAGAACTGCAGTGTGGCTGGGTGACAAGGATCTGGGACAGTGTTGTGTACATTGCAGTACCGTAGGAAGGCATATGAGTATGAACTCTTACTGGAACAACAAGAGATACAGTTGGATCAGAACAAACTGGGACAGCCTGGGTGGAGGACTCTGATGTCAATGGGTTGTCTGGGGTTGTATGTAAGTTTTCTAAAAAGTAAGTCTTGCAAGGAGAGAAGCTGGATGTCCCCACTGGAAGTGAAATCATTGGTTTTAATTGTGAATAGTGCATCCCGATGTCGGTGGGCAAAGGAAGTGCAAACTGGGGTCGCATTGACAGTAAGAAAGTTGAGGGAAGAGATAAAAATGAAGACTGTTCTCTAAAAGGAATGTCTGTATGAGGAGTTAGATGCTGGGGTATCTGAATGTGACTTGGGTGGAGGAGTGTATGTTGTAAGGGCAGTGTTGGTGTTTGAAACACAGTTGGAGTGACATATGAAAGAGGAAATTGATTAGAGAGCAAATCACTCATTGCTTGAGAAGATATAAGTTCTGAAGGATTTTCTGGCAGCTTCAATAGGGGCTGGTCATGAAAAAGGGACAGCTGTTGTGGTAAGTAAGTCTTCTCTGTGTCTTCAGTCAAGGGTTGGTCTGTCTTAGAACTTTGCTTTTGCTGGGAAGACTCAGTAGGCAGAGACTCATGTGATGTAGGAAAAGGCTGATGGGTGGATTTGGGGCCTTGACTTGATGAGGAAAGTGTCTCTGTTTCTTTCCAGTCTCTTTGCATTAATTCTGGTTCATGTTCCACTTGTCTGCTAAGGGAACTCTGTCTGATTGAGAAACATTTTCTCCTCTCTTGTGCTGTAGGTCCCGATGTTGACGCTGGGAATTGTAAGCTTCCATAATCAAATGATTTGCTCCGATTCTCAGCTATCTGGGATGTATGAGATACATCTGGTGTTTGCTCTGATGCCGACCTCCTCATCTCTCTAACTTGTTGATGATGTGAAGGTACAGTAAGCATGTGATGCACAAAGGATTTTGACAACGTTTCGGATGTCTGCCCTGATACCTCAGGCTTCGTAATCTCTTCACGATCAAAAGAAACTGAACGACTGGATGCATGAGATAGGCTACTTTCCTGGCTCGGACTACGTGTGAGGGACATTGATTCAAAGCTGGACTCTCCAGAAGACTGGGCCATCTCTGCTAATCGAAGCCTTTTCTTTTTTGGAGGGAGTTTTTCTGCAGGAAGTTGAGAAAGAGACTGACTCCTCTGTGGCCACTGAAACTCCTCTAATTTTTCTTCTTTTATGGGCGGTTCAGGTTCTGCTTCTGGTTTGTCTGGTTCCTCTGTGACAAGAATCTCTGGGACCTGAATATTATGTTGACGAACCAATTTTGGCTGCAGCGATTGGGATGGCCGAGGATGCTGACTTAAAGTGAAAGAGGAAGATTTTGCTAGAGGCTTTTCTTCATCCTCAAAACTACTAAGAAGTTCCATGGTTTCGGCCTTTTCAAAGGAGCTGGTGTGTTGAATGACAGAGATCTCTTTAGATATTGTCGTCCTCTCTTTGCTTTCCAAAGCTGGCATACTGAGAGGGGCATCTGACAATGACATTGGTTCACTCTGATCAGCAGAATGCTTTGCTACATTTCTAGAAATATTTAAATCTGTGTCAGATGTGGCATAGTGGGAACTTGTTACTGTGGCAGATGGACGATATTCAGTTGTGTCAAAAGCGGGAGGATCTTCCTCATCACCTAGACTTTTCTCTTTCCGTCTTTTTCTTAGGGGAGTGAGTTCTAGGCCATGCCCAAGTTTGTAATGTATTATCTGAGGCCAAGTTTCATGCTCTCCTAAACCTTTTTCGGTTTCTGCTGAGCTATGAGGCACCACAGTTTGAGGTTTCATGATGTGTACATCTGAGCAATAGTACTTTTTATGGGTTTCATAGTTGCCCCTTTTTTTATATCTTGCTCCACAAATATTACATTCATAGATCAAACCCTTTATTCTTCCCCCTTTGCGACACTTCTTAGAAGTTTCACTTTCTTTGGCATCTGGATCTTCAGATGGGTTAAAAGGGATGTCTTTACTTGTGGAGCTTCCTTCCTCTGTTGTGTACTCCATTCCCAGAGGCAGCTCTATTGCTGGTTGTCTTTTTAATAGCCGTGGATGTGAGGAAAATGCTTGACTGTGGCTTAAGACGTCAGAATCAACAATCCTTTCATCAAATGAGTAACTAGCTCTAAAAGGATGTGGAGAGCTTATAGTGCAAGAAGAAGGCATTGAGTGGCTTCGCAGAAGAGGCACAGTCTCTGTGGCACTGTGGGACTGCTGAAGTGAAAGGAATGAATGTTCTCCTTTCACTTTCTCAGCTAAATTCTTGGGATCCATCTGACCCATGGATCCTGGAGACTTTAAGTCAAATTGGAAAGGCTCTCTGTATAATGTTGCCTTTGGAGATTCAATGCTGCTCCGTCTTGACAGTGAACTTCTCCGAGGTTTAACACTATCAATCTCACTGGTGTCTACCACTGCCTCATTTATGGTAATAAGCTTTGTAATGTGTTCAATAACCTGTGTTCTGGGCAAAGATAATGGCACCATGCTTGGTTTCTCATCTGATATTCCTTGAGGTGGGGCAGGATTAGTCAATATGGAGGTCCTCTGCCCAATTCTCCCACATTTCCCAAGGATGATTTCAGCATATGACTTGGCATTGGTATTGGAGGGGCTTATTTGTTGCTCTGCACTTTCTGAACGAGAAAAATAACCTGATTCTGTGCTTCCTTTGCTTCCTGGGCTGAGGAATGTCTGCTCCTCACTGGCCTTCTTCCTCTCACTAAGACGCAATGCAAGCTTCTGTTTTATTGAGTGAGTGTCTTCTAATTTTTGACTAGAATCAAAAGAGGGGTCTGCAAATGCTGTGCTCTCCTTTACTCCTAGTGATGTGCTTGGTTGGGCCAGGGAGAAAACATCATGACTCATTCCATGCTGGCTCCCAACACTATGAGAGGAACGAGATGAAAGGCCATGCTTTTGCAGAGGGGAGAGCTCTGCCATGCTTGGTAATGTGCTTGTCTCCTCCTCAGAATCAGTACTTTCTCCTTCAGTTGGATCTTCTATCTCTTCCCTTCCAAGTTTATCCAAATCTAAACTGGACGGATGTATCTCTGCACCAATTTCTGAGGCCAGTCCAGCTTTTATCCTGTGAGCATGAGATTTCCTATGCTTGTACAGATTGCTTTTTGTCTTGAAAGAAAAGCCACATGGGATACAGGGGTAAGGACGTTCTCCAGTATGAGATCTGATATGCTTCTGAAGAACACTTGGCTTGGCACATGGCCGGCTACAGTACTGGCATATATATTTGCCTGGCTTTTGGGGTTTTTTCTCTTTTTTGTGGTGCTCCTCTGCTTGTTTTACTGAAACCTGAGATGGGCGGTGGATATAAGCTTTCTCAGTGGACAGTTCTTCTGAGGGGCTTAGCTGTGTATGGAGTGCAGAAGAAAGAGATCTTGATGGACCAGGCTGTATTGGATCTGCTAACTGCCATGCTGGCCCTTCAAGACTATGTCCATGAGGTGCTCTGGGTGCCATAAATGCTGGTGATGTGGGCTGTGGTTTGGAACCCTGGAGCTGTGATAGACCTTTTGGCTTACAGGGCCGCCCCACTCTCCGTGGTGCACCCTCTCTTGGGTTTTTTACAGAACTTGGCAATAATTGCTGTGGCACAATGTCTCCCTTGGAACTGCTGTGGAAGCCTTCAGTTGGTGACACCCTGCCCTGCAATGTCTCCCCTTTAGTTATCCTCTTCCTCACACCTTCCTCCAACTTCCTTATGCTCTTTTGCTCTTGCTCCATTACCTACACAAAGGGCTTGCAGTGTTATGTTTGCAGAGTCCTGTAGGGCAGCATTGGCTAATAACCATGGTAGAATCTGTGGAGAACCTGCATGACACTCAGGAAAAAAAAGCCCCCAGAATAGAAAGTTGGCTTAAGGTATTTTGGTCAGTCTTTTTGTAGAATGTGGAATAAAATAAATAAAAAGTCCAGGTATCAACAAAGTTTACATTTGTAGTCCATGATAGGTTACTTAAAAGAGAGTTTCAAAATGTTTAGCTGGACTATTGTTCTTGTGAACTCCATGGGTTTAAGCCTTATCATTTTGAATTTCTGTCTTCCCACTCCACACTTCAAAGTGCTTCAGCTTTTCCTTATTTAATTCTATGGAAATGTAACCTTTTAGGCATTGTAAAAAAAAAAAAGTGTTCCTTCTTCCCAGCAAGTAAAAAAATTAAAGATCAGAAGTCACATTGAATCTGTAGGGGAAAAAATAAAGAGTTTTAGATAATTACATACAGATATGAGTGGCTGAAACAAATTAATTATAAATTCATGATTACTAGTAATGCTTCCACCAAGAAAGATGCTATATGTGGTGATAATAATGGGCGAGATTACAAGTGGAGCACTAATTTATCGCAAATTTGCCCATTTGCAGACGGGCAATAAATAACCAGCCATTACAATCGTGGTAGCAATTAGCGCTCAGAAAATTAACCAGAGATTAGAGTCTTGTAGTTTTCTGTTAAAAATTTTTTAGCATTTTTTTAAAATTAAAAAACAACTGCACAAAGCAGTTTTTAGTGATTAAAAGTGGTGGGTGTGGCGGGTGCCTTTACATTGCGGTCTATGGGGAACTGTGTGTTCCTTAAATATATATGTATATAATTATATACATATATAATTAACATTTGCTGCCCATCGATGCGCAACATACCCCCTACACTGCGCTATAATCTCATGTTGTGTCTCACGGCATGAGAAAGAGCCTATAAAAGCGATATTTTGCACTCCACTTATAATCTAGCCCTATATAGGGAAACTGTAGGTGTGATAAAATTCATTGGATGGGAGTTGTAGATAGCTATTATACGGATACAGGTAGAGTTATAGGGAGAAGTTATACTGAGAATTAAGGAAATTAAAAAAAGGGGGTTATGATTATTAGAAGTGACATTGTATGGTTAGATAAGATGATGGAAAGGGGAAATTTATACTAAAAGATAATAGAGAGATGTGATAGACAAGATACATGGAGTGACAAAATAATTTACAGAAAGATACTTTGAAAAAATAGGAGGAAATAAAGCCAATGCAAAGACCTATAAAGTGATGGAAAGGGTTACAGAGAGGGTAAATTGTGAAAGGGATCCTTTATTGAAGAAGAAAAAAAAAAGGATTATATGATCAGGTATATATAGAAACAGGAGTCATTAACAACAAGTAAGAATTCAGATTATGTGATTTACAAAGGAAATAAACACATACTTTCAAACAGCAACCTGATTTCCATCCCTTGGCAATTGTTAGGAGTTCCAGTTCTGGAAAAAGAAAGAAAAATCTGAATCAGGCATATATAGTAAAAAAAAAGCCCCTATTGAAATTAAAATGTCAAATCCCTAGCATTTATTTACCAGCACTATGGAATTTTGTGGTGCTATACAAATAAATCATTATTATTATTATTCTTTATTTATTAAAGGGACAGTAAACAACGGATTTTTTGTTAAAAAGGTAGATAATCCCTTTATTACCCATTCCCCAATTTTGCATAACCAACACAGTTATAATAATATACTTTTTACCTCTAAAATTACCTTGTATCTATGCCTCTGGAAACTGCCCCCTTATTTCAGTTCTTTTGACAGACATGCATTTTTATCCAATCAGTGCTTGCTCTTAGGAGCTTCACATGCCGGAGCTCAATGTTATCTATATGAAACACATGAACTAACGCCCTCTAGTGGTGAAAAACTGTCAAAATGCTTTCCGATTAGAGGCAGTCTTCAAGGTCTAAGAAATTAGCACATGAACCTCCTAGATTTAGCTTTCAACTAAAAATACCAAGAGAACAAAGCAAAATTGGTAATAAAAGTAAATTGGAGAGTTGTTTAAAATTGCATGCCCTATTTAAATCATGAAAGATTTTTTTTACTTTACTGTCCCTTTAAGTGCCAACAGATTCTGCAGCGCTGTCCAATGGTAACAAATATAAAAGTACAGTACAATATGAGACAACCGAAAAAAAGTTTAACAAACAAATACAGGGGGGGGCCCTGTTCCCTTGGGAACTTACAATCTAGATGGGTAGGTGGGTGAGAAACAGGAGGTGGGGACTGCAAAGGTGGGAATGATGTTAGTGTGGAGTTAAATGAGGGCAACTATTAGGCAAGTGGAATTCATTAGTTACTGATTTGGCGATAGGCTTATCTGAACAAGAAGGTCTTTAGGGAGCGTTTAAAGGAGGAGAGGATGGGGGAATGTCTGAGAGCTCGAGGAAGTGCAATCCAGAGGGTTGGTGCTGTACGAGAGAAGTCCTGTAGTCTAGCATGGGAGGAGGTGATGGTAGAAGATGCAAGGAGAAGATCATTGTTGGATGGTAAGGGGCGGGCAGGAGTTTTTTTGTTGATGACTGAGGACAGGTGAGGGGGGGCTGCATTGGCAAGGGCTTTGCAGGTCAGAGTGAAATTTTGAATTTGATTCTGCTGTGAATGGGGAGCCAGTGAAGGGAGGAAGGAAGGCCAGTTAGTAGGTTATTACAGTAGTCAAGCCGGAAATTAATAGGGAATGGGTTATTTGTTTAGTAGTTTCAGCACTCAGAAAAGGACGAATTTTGGAGATATTGCTTAGGTGGTTTGTGAAAATTTTATGTGGGGTATAAAGGACAGATTGGAGTCAAGTGTAACTCCTAGGCAGCGGACTTGGGGTGATGGGGAGACAGTGGTGCCGCCAACAGTGATAGTAAAGTTAGAAACTGAAGTAGAATTAGATGGGGGGATTGGAAGAAGCTCAGTCTTGGACATGTTGATTTTTAGGTGATGAGGGGCCATCCAGGAAGAAATGCCAGATAAGCAGTCGCTCATGAGGGAAAGGACAGAAGGAGAGAGTGCAAGGGTGGATAGGTAGATCTGAGTATCATCAGCATAGAGGTGATAGTTGAAGCCATAGCTACTGATACGTTTACCCAGTGAGGAAGTATAGATAGAGAATATATAGTATAATAATTTATTAATTTCTTTCTATATTCTGTGTTAGAATTGTGGCTTAGCATAGCAAAAGCAGCAACTGCCTAATGTGAAATGAGGCAAAATAAATCACAAAAAGGATACCATCAAACTTATGGCAATCTTGTAATACGTTGATGGAAAAATCTGAGCTCATTTGCATCCAGGATAACTTAAAGTAACAAGGTTCTGATTAAGTCACATACACCTTGGTAAAGTGATAACTCTGTAGAGACAGCATCATCAATAAGGTGTGGAAAACTGCCTTAGAAACCTTTACTATAATATCATCTAAATAAGGGATTCCCTAAGATCTGTAACTTGACAGAAGTC
>NC_069501.1:560837750-560847750 GCF_027579735.1 Bombina bombina | reverse complement strand
AGCATGTTGCAGGGTCATAGGATGTGTACCCGGTCCGGTATGAGAGTGCAGTTCCCTTCCGTGTTTTGTTTATATATATATATATATATATACACACACACATAAAAAACACGGAAGGGGACTGCACTCTCAGACCGGACCGGGTGCACATCCCATGACCCTGCAACATGCACAGCCCTGGGTGCACAATAGCACTCTCAGGAAGCTGCACTGTCCCCAGAGTCACAGACAGTTAACCCCAGACAGGTCTGGGTGCAAGGCCCATAGGGAAAATTACAAAACAAATTAATACAGCGCACAGAGAAAGTCCAGCACTCACTCACAAGCTCTCAGCTAAGATTAAAAGCAAAAATGGAAGAGTTAGTTACCGCATCTGGCCAAATGGCATAAGCCCAGGTACCACGTCAAGGTCTGTTCCAAAACCTCTTTTGATGCGTTAACTAACTCTTCCATGTTTGCTTTTAATCTTAGCTGAGAGCTTGTAAGTGAGTGCTGGACTTTCTCTGTGTGCTGTATATATGTATGTATATATATATATATATATATATATATATATATATATATACACACACACACATATATATAAATATATATATATATACACACACACACACACATATACAGTAAATATATATATATATATATATATATATATATATATATATATACAGTGGGGGGGAAAAGTATTTAGTCAGCCACCAATTGTGCAAGTTCTCCCACTTAAGAAGATGAGAGAGGCCTGTAATTTTCATCATAGGTATACCTCAACTAAGAGACAAAATGTGGAAACAAATCCAGACAATCACATTGTCTGATTTGGAAAGAATTTATTTGCAAATTATGGTGGAAAATAAGTATTTGGTCACCTACAAACAAGCAAGATTTCTGTCTCTCACAGACCTGTATCTTCTTCTTTAAGAGGCTGATCTGTCCTCCACTCATTACCTGTTTTAATGGCACCTGTTTGAACTTGTTATCAGTATAAAAGACACCTATCCACAACCTCAAACAGTCACACTCCAAACTCCACTATGGTGAAGACAAAAGAGCTGTCGAAGGACACCAGAAACAAAATTGTAGACCTGCACCAGGCTGGGAAGACTGAATCTGCAATAGGCAAGCAGCTTGGTGTGAAGAAATCAACTGTGGGAGCAATAATTAGAAAATGGAAAACATACAAGACCACTGATAATCTCCCTCGATCTGGGGCTCCACGCAAGATCTCACCCCGTGGGGTCAAAATGATCACAAGAACGGTAATCAAACATCCCAGAACCACACAAGGGGACCTAGTGAATGACCTGCAGAGAGCTGGGACCAACGTAACAAAGGCTACCATCAGTAACACACTACGCCATCAGGGACTCAGGTCCTGCAGTGCCAGACGTGTACCCCTGCTTAAGCCAGTACATGTCCGGGCCCGTCTGAAGTATGCTAGAGAGCATTTGGATGATCCAGAAGCGGATTGGGAGAATGTCATATGGTCAGATGAAACCAAAGTAGAACTGTTTGGTAGAAACACAACTTGTCGTGTTTGGAGGAGAGAGAATGCTGAGTTGCAACCAAAGAACACCATACCTACTGTGAAGCATGGAGGTGACAACATCATGCTTTGGGGCTGTTTCTCTGCAAAGGGAACAGGACGACTGATCTGTGTACATGAAAGAATGAATGGGGCCATGTATCGTCAGATTTTGAGTGCAAACCTCCTTCCATCAGCAAGTGCATTTAAGATGAAACATGGCTGGGTCTTTCAGCATGACAATGATCCCAAACACACTGCCCGGGCAATGAAGGAGTGGCTTTGTAAGAAGCATTTCAAGGTCCTGGAGTGGCCTAGCCAGTCTCCAGATCTCCACCCCATAGAAAACCTTTGGAGGGAGTTGAAAGTCAGTGTTGCCCAGCGACAGCCCCAAAACATCACTGCTCTAGAGGAGATCTGCATGCAGGAATGGGCCAACATACCAGCAACAGTGTGTGACAACCTTGTGAAGACTTACAGAAAACGTTTGACCTTTGTCATTGCCAACAAAGGATATATAACAAAGTATTGAGATGAACTTTTGATATTGACCAAATACTTATTTTCCACCATAATTTGCAAATAAATTCTTTCCAAATCAGACAATGTGATTGTCTGGATTTGTTTCCACATTTTGTCTCTCATAGTTGAGGTATACCTATGATGAAAATTACAGGCCTCTCTCATCTTCTTAAGTGGGAGAACTTGCACAATTGGTGACTGACTAAATACTTTTTTTCTCCACTGTATATACACACACACATATATATATACATACATGCATATACACACACATTTACCAGTTAGAAAAGAAACTCAATTGTAAAATATATATGATTTATATACAAAACACACATACACACACAGCTCACTGTACTGTTATTCCTCGTATCCCTCTGGTTACTTCAGCAGAGAGTAAAAAAAAACAACTACTATACAATAAATGTTCCCCACAGAAAACATTGCAAGCCAAGTCCAGGTGAGGACAGTGTAATAATTTGTAATGTTATTACATTTTCTGTCATTCTTTCTAAACGTTACTCAAGATATCCAGAGCAAAATAATTTAACATAAATTGATTTAACTATAATATGTACAAAAAAACAAAGAAAACATTTAATAACAGCTTAATAATGACTAAAAAGGTTAAAGTAGTGTGCCCATTTATTAGGTCATTGGGAGAACACTGCATTTCTAACTGTTCATATAATTTCCATATAACTACTGGATAAGTATATATTTCTACATGATTCCTTAACTTGCTTCATAAAACCGCTGATTATAATTTCTCATATTTTTTTCCCTCTAGTCCCTACCATCTTTCTTTATAAAATGTCTTTAATGTGTCTCACCTCTCTCTAGAACATTTTCCTGTAGCTATTCCTAGCTCTCCATTCACTGCCAGATATAGAAAATATTATTCCTGTTTCTCTCCTTACAAACGCAGGTTACAGTGTTGTAATGAGATGCCCACTGGCTGGCATCCTACTGATCAGAAACACCTGCAGTTTGCCTGGAAGATCCTTGAGGCTGAATACTATTCTCAGACACCTGATTCAAGATGATAGATTAGATAGATATAGATAGATAGATAGATAGATAGATAGATAGATAGATGGATAGATAATTTATATATAAATATTAAAACACAAATGCGAAAACATTTTAACCTAATTAAATTAAATCCAACAAGCATCATACATTTGCCATGTGGCTCACTTCATCTGTGTTCCTTAAATATCTTCACACACACATACAAATAAATAATCTTACAAAAATATTCTAACAGACAATAGCATGAATACTGCAGCTAACTATGTTATTAAGGTCCTTTGATGATATGAAAATCAGATGCAGGTATTTATTCCATCCTGTAAATAGAATCTGTTAATATTCAGCTGTCTGTTCTAGGCAATTACCTATTACCTACTGATCCTCTTGACTTATTATCCTTCCCAGCTTACTCCTGTCTCAAATAATCCACTTAACGGCAAATACTCAAGACAAAGCTTGGTTAAAGGGTGAGACATATTTTAAATAGTATACAGCTTTTGCCAAGCTCATATCTATCCATCCCACACCACTTATAGGGACAAAAGACGTGTTTGAATGAGGGAAGCTTATTCTTTTATGTCCCAATAGAAGAAATTTTATAAAATTCTGTGTAGGATGATTTTTGGTTTAAGTATTTTTTTGTTATTGAGCTAAGGGTGTTAGGCACATGCATACATTGGCAGAATGGACAGTTGACCACCTATCTTAAAGAAGGCAACGCATCCTGAACGTTGTGTGTCCTAAAGGGTTTTCATCCCTGTAACAGTAAGCAGGCATGCAGAAATGGTGCAGTTTTAACGATGCTGATGAAAGCTATGCCATTTAACCCTTAAATGTAAAAACAGTTGCTGTTATTAAGGAGTTAAATCAGAATTGTGAGCCTTTTTTTAAATGCATGAAATATTTGGTTACATATTGTATTCATACTCCTTTTCAGCATAATGTCCAGGGTGATACACAGTGACCAAACTAAAATGTATTATTTCATTATTTTATTTATTAGGAATAAAAAAAACATTAATATAGATTCCTATAGTTTTGTGTTTAGAAAGTTGAACTGATGCCAAATGTGGAACCATAAAATGTGTTTGAAGTACATGATATTTATGGTAGCTGTGTTTCATTATCAAATGCAGGGTTCCTTTCTTTCTGGGGAACTATTGGAAATTGAAGGTTGAAAGGTATTCAACATTTTTTTAGGTAGAGAACAGCACAGGTTCCCTGACAATTTAGTAAGAGGCAACAGAATTTATTACAAAGTACCTGTTAAGGTTCTGCCCAATTACCCCCTAGCAGTAAAACTCCCCACCCTCCAAACCTCCCCCCCAAAAAAAAACTAACACAAAAAAAACTTAACTATCCATTGCCCCTTAAAAGGGCAATTAGCTCCTTTCCAGCCCAAAAAAAACCCTTATCTAAAAAAAAAGCCATCCCAAAAAATAAAAAAAAGCCTAAGACTAAGCCTCAAATAGGTACAAACTGATCTTGAAGTCCGGCGGAGAAGATCTTCTTCCAGGCAGCTCCATCATCTTCTATCTTCTTCCGGAATGAAGGTGGAGCCGTCTTCCCCGATGCGTGGATCCTCAGTGGTGGTCCTCAACAACCTCGGTCCACGGCGGCGTGAAGGCTCCTCTTCATCCGATGTCCGTCGTACACTGAAGATTGAATGCAAGGTACCGCATTCAATTTGGGGTACCTTGCATTCCTATTGGCTGAAATTTTTAAATCAGCCAATAGGATTAGAGCTACTGAAAACCTATTGGCTGTTCAAATCTGCCAATAAGATTTCAGTAGCTCTCATCCTATTGGCTGATTTCAAAATGTCAGCCAATAGGAATGCAAGGTACCCCAATAAATATGGGGTACCTTGCATTCAATCTTTAGTGTGCGACGGACAATCGCATGAAGAGGAGCCTCCACGCCGCTGAGCATCAGGGAAGCCAACTCCGCGCCTTCGCTCCGGATGAAGATAGAAGATGATGTAGCCGCCTAGTGTTAGTTTTTTTTTTTGGGGGGGGGGGTTTGGTGGGTGGGGGGTTTTTACTGTTAGGGAGGACTTAGTATTTTTTTAAATGTAAAACAGAGGTTTAACTTAGGGCAATGCCCTACAAAAGACCCTTTTAAGGGCTATTGGTAGCTTAGTTTAGACTAGGGTGTTTTTATTTGGGGGGAGCTTTTTTATTTTCATAGGGATTAGGTTTAATTTTTTTTATTTTTTGTAATTTTAGATTATTTTTTTTGTACTTTAATGTTGGGTTTTATTTAAGTGTAACTTAGTATTGGGGTTAATTTAGGGGGTGTTAGGTTAGGGGCTTAGTAATTAAATTAGTTATTTGCGTTGTGGGGGGTTGGCGGTTTATGAGTTAATAGGTTAATTAGGTTTATTGCTATGTGGGGGGGTTGTCAGTTCAGGGGTTAATTAGGTTTATTGCGATGTGGGGGGTTGGTGGTTTAGGGGTTAATATTTTAATTATGTTATTTGCGGATTAGGGGTTAATTACTTCACTATTTTGCAATGTTGGCGGTTTCTGTGTTTCTTAATACTTTGTGTAGGAGGTGTGGTGGATTCGTTCACCACCCCACCATTTTCGGAATCCACCGGGATACAGCTTTGCTGCATCTAGGTGGATTATTTTGGCTGCCTCCCGCAGCCAACATTCCTTTGAGGATGCATGCGCAACTGGCGACACCGACGAACATTAAAACGCGATTATAGTATAGATATGTACTTATAGAGGTTGAATGTGGTAAAAATAACAATTAATTAAAAATAAAAAAACAATTCAAAAAAAGTCAAAAGCACTAATGACTATACAGTATCTCACAAAAATGAGTACACCCCTCACATTTTTGTAAATATTTTATTATATCTTTTCATGTGACAACACTGAACAAATTACACTTTGCTACAATGTAAAGTAGTGAGTGTACAGCCTGTATAACAGTGTAAATTTGCTGTCCCCTCAAAATAATTCAACACACAGCCATTAATGTCTAAACCGTTGGCAACAAAAGTGAGTACACCCCTAAGTGGAAATGTCCAAATAGGGCCCAATTAGCCATTTTCCCTCCCCGGTGTCATGTGACTCGTTAGTGTTACAAGGTCTCAGGTGTGAATGGGGAGCAGGTGTGTTATATTTGGTGTTATTGTTCTCACACTTTCTCATACTGGTCACTAGAAGTTCAACATGGCACCTCATGGCAAAGAACTCTCTGAGGATCTGAAAAAAAGAATTGCTTCTCTACATAAAGATGGCCTAGGCTATAAGAAGATTGCCAAGACCCTGAAACTGAGCTGCAGCACGGTGGGCAAGACCATACAGCGGTTTCACAGGACAGGTTCCAGTCAGAACAGGCCCTGCCATTGTCGACCAAAGAAGTTGAGTGCACGTGCTCAGCGTCATATCCAAAGGTTGTCTTTGGGAAATAGACGTATGAGTGCTGCCAGCATTGCTGCAGAGGTTGAAGGGGTGGGGGGTCAGCCTGTCAGTGCTCAGACCATACGCCGCACACTGCATCAAATTGGTCTGCATGGCTGTCATCACAGAAGGAAGCCTCTTCTAAAGATGATGCACAAGAAAGCCAGCAAACAGTTTGCTGAAGACAAGCAGACTAAGGACATG
This sequence comes from Bombina bombina, assembly GCF_027579735.1. Classification (NCBI taxonomy): domain Eukaryota; kingdom Metazoa; phylum Chordata; class Amphibia; order Anura; family Bombinatoridae; genus Bombina; species Bombina bombina. Next base: position 560,841,051 of record NC_069501.1, on the reverse strand, counting down.
GATTACTGGAATCATGTCCTGTGGTCCGATGAGACCAAGATAAACTTATTAAGTTCAGATGGTGTCAAGCGTGTGTGGCGGCAACCAGGTGAGGAGTACAAAGACAAGTGTGTCTTGCCTACAGTCAAGCATGGTGGTGGGATTGCCATGGTCTGGGCCTGCATGAGTGTTGCCGGCACTGGGGAGCTACAATTCATTGAGGGTAGCATGAATGCCAACATGTACTGTGACATACGGAAGCAGAACATGATCCCCTCCCTTCAGAGACTGGGCCGCAGGGCAGTATTCCAACATGATAACAACCCCAAACACACCTCCATGACAGCCACTGCCTTGCTAAAGAAGCTGAGGGTAAAGGTGATGGACTGGCCAAGCATGTTTCCAGACCTAACCCCTATTGAGCATCTGTGGGGCATCCTTAAACAGAAGGTGGGGGAGCGCAAGGTCTCTAACATCCACCAGCTCTATGATGTCGTCATGGAGGAGTGGAAGAGGACTCCAGTGGCAACCTGTGAAGCTCTAGTGAACTCCATGCCCAAGAGGGTTAAAGCAGTGCTGGAAAATAATGGTGGTCACACAAAATATTGACACTTTAGGCCCAATTTGGATATTTCCACTTAGGGGTGTACTCGCTTTTGTTGCCAATGGTTTAAACATTAATGGCTGTGTGTTAAGTTATTTTCAGGGGACAGCAAATTTACACTGTTATACAGGCTGTACACTCACTACTTTACATTGTAGCAAAGTGTCATTTATTTAGTGTTGTCACAAGAAAAGATATAATAAAATATTTACAAAAATGTGAGGGGTGTACTTACTTTTGTGAGATACTGTATATCAATAACAGGACAATGCCTTCCACATTTATCTATACAGTTCATATAATCAGCAATAGCATGAAATCAGCTAATAATGCACATCAATTCAAATAACTCCCATAAATCTAGGGCTGTTTGTAAATAAGTTCAGCACTATATCATGCAAAGCAAAGTCCCAAATCCCCTGATTTAATACAAACAATCCAAATGATAACTCCTAATATTTATGGGTTGCATATAAGCCAGGAGTAGTTATAAACTTAAAAAGAAACATACTGTCCTGAAAAAGTGAAAAGTAGGAGTTCATCGGAGTGAAGCAGCTGGTGCTGTGTGCTAACCAACTCATCGATAATGAGATTCGTTGACAACTATTTTCATAATCGATTATTATCAATAATATCGATTAGTTGTTGCAGCTCTAATGTTTTCTTTCATAAAAGGTGGTGAGAGTCCACAATTCATTACTCTTGGGAACAATTACCTAAACTGTGGAATCCAATGCACTCCTTTACACCCCGTAGTTGCTGCAGGGAAATCATTTTGCGTGTGTGTATGTATAATATTTAATAAGATGGTGAGAGACAATCAACCATCACATGTGGGGTTAAAGTCCAGTACTACAGGAGGAGGCAAAACACCCCACATAACAGAGCTTTAATCTCTCCCAGTGTCCCATGATTCTTTAGTCAATTTTTCTCAGACCGCTGTAAAACCCATTATCCTCCTCAGAGAACTGGGAATAGGACAGAGGGGTGTAAATTAGTGCATTGAACTCCACAGTTTGGGTAATTGTTTCCAAGAGTAATGACTTGTGGACTCTCATCACCTTTATGAAAGAAAACATAATTTATGCTTACCTGATACATTCATTTATTTCATGGTGGTGAGAGTCCAAGAGCAATTAATTATGGGATTCAACTCCTGCCACTAGGAGGCGGCAAAGATTCCCAAAAATCCAAGAGTACTTAAAGGGACACTAAACGTTTGAAAAAAACTTGTCTTAAATCGCTATATCCATCTTTGATAATGATATTTCTAATAGACTTTGCTTGTCATATTATTACCGTTCTCTGAATATTCTGCTGCTAAAATAAATTGAATTCCAAACCCACTGTTATAAGCTGTATTTTGAATAACGCATTATTCACGATAACCTGAGTTATCAAGATGGCCGATTTTGTCCGTACTGCACATGCGCAATCTATTTAACACGTCATTCTATACGTCACCGTCTTTTGAACCAGCAGACCGTGAAAATCGATACTCGCAAACAGATGAGACAGTGATCTAGAACAGGTAAGATCGTAACGCTGCGCTACGATAATTGCCCTTGCAATAACGAGCAGTAACTTTAATTATTTCAGATGCATTCGGTTTACTGTGGTATCAAAACGGCAATCTGGACATGCGCAAAAGGCCGGATTGTATTGCACATGCACCAGGTGACGAAACGATGCGTTAATCATATGCACGAAAACGCATTGCGATTTGAGACACAATTTTGTATTGAAGGCACCATAAAAGGGGGTTTGACTTCTATGACGTTTTTTGCCAAATAAAAAATAGCGTTTTATTAAGCTGAGAACGCTCGTTTTAAGGCCAAAATGGGTAAGTTTTGATTGTTAAGTAGATTGGTTTGTGATAATTTAATTATATGCAAAAAATGAAACTTTTGGAATCCTCTAATCCCTCCCACCTCTCTGGTATGATAGTCTTATGTATAGCCAAGCAAGGAGAATAGAAAGGTAGGAAAGAAAAAACTGAGAAAAATGAGGTGCAAACTAGAACTGCTGACAGAAGAAAAAATCACTTAAATTAGCAAAAAAATGGGAGGGTCTTCTGGTCTCTCACCACTATGAAAGAAAATTTATCAGATAAGCATACATTTTGTTTTCTTTCATAAATTGGTGAAAGAGTCCACAAACCATTACTCCTGGGAAATAATACCCAAAGCTAATTTGGTGGGGGACAAACATTTTTTGATTACAGGCACCTTATTTCCAGACACCACTGCCTGGAGGACTTTCCTACCAATAACTGATTCAGAATAAGTAAAACATCAAAGTGGTAGAATTTAGTAAATGAATGCAAGGATGACTATACAGCCACCTAACAAATTTGTTCATTTTTGAAAGCCCAGGAAGTACAAACTATCAAATCGAATGAAATGATAATTGAGGAAAATTATGTAAGAGCCGTTCGTTTATTGATAGATTTTTTGGAAAAAACAAATGAAGCCCTTAAAACCGCCTTATATTGGAGAAATAAAATATTAAAAGAAACAATACCTTCCTAGACAGAAGCTGAATGTCCAAAGCAAGCATAGGCTCAGACCTGCAAACAACCTAGAACCAAATAGGTTAAGAGGAAAAACTGGTTTAATAATTCCTCTTTTCCCAAGTTGATAAAGTTTTTTAAGCCCAATTCACTGTCTCTAGTAATATACTGGACTGAATAAATAAAGTCTAGGGAAAAAGTGGCAA